>NC_054874.1:51124026-51364026 GCF_018320785.1 Cheilinus undulatus
AGGTTAAAGAGTGCACGGCTTTGTATTGGCTGACGGGCTTGTCAATCATATGAGGGCGGGCAGACTCTTCCTGTTGTCTTTGGTACAGGTGTTGTTCTGTAGGTGGGCCTCAGGGGACTGGGTTCACCTGTGTGTTTGGTCCAAAGACTGGAAGCTGACAGACTGGACTTGCTTCTAGTATTCTAACAGGTTTGCTGGTTTTAAGCGGGGGCCAGTCAGAGTCAGGTCTGAGGAATTAGAAGTACAAGCAGACTTTATGACCACTGTTCTCTTTTAACCTGCTGGTAAGAATGCTCAGCTCAGCAGAGTCAGGGATCATCCAGTAGATAAAACCGCAAACAAACCCAACAGAGAGCAGACACAGGAATAACAGACAAGAGGCACTAAAACCAATGTCAGCTCAGTTCATTCATGAATAGTCCATTCTGGTTTTACAAAGAACAACACAGTCCAGTCCAGTTCAATGCAGTATGATCCATAACAGCAGAAATCCAGACCAGGTTTTACCACAGACCCTAAAAAGCTCTACAACCCAGGAAGAACCTCAGAACCCTCAGTGTCTCTCATGAAGACAGTTCAACCCCAAAGAAAAGCAAGAATCATTGAAATGAGGTACTCACAGTGATAAGGACCGTCAAAGAGAGTCAGACTCAGATCCAGGGTTCCCTGAGGAAACTCCAGACCAGAGAGGATCCTCAGTCCTCCAGCAGGCTCTGAACAAGGAAACACCAAAGTTGATCCTTCGTCCGACGCCGACGTCGAGGTGACGCTGAGCACAAACAGCAGATAATCGGCACAGATGTGGACTTAACTGGACACGACTTTGGCAGGTTAGCTGGCTTTTCCTCCTCACTGTCAGTCCTCAGTCTCTTCTTCTTCTTCTTCTTCTTCTTCTTTGGAGGTTTTACCTCCACCTGCTGAACTGGAGTGTGGTCCTGGATTAGGCAGGGACCTTAAATGCTGCTGATTAGATTTGATGAGTATCTGTTTGTTTGTTTGTTGTTCATATTTCAGAGTAAAGTTTGCATGCTGTTCTTGAGTGAATCCCTAAGCCTCGGTCTTTCCTGTGAATAATGGCTGATACCCATAATGCACTGCTGTAGTGTTTCTGGTTTACTGCAGTCCTGTGGTCTGTTGGCTGTAATATGGAGTGAGTGAAAGTGTTCGTACCATCTCTGACTGTGTCACTAATGTCCCGGTATCCCGGCCATGTCTGTTCAGAGTGTTGATGGCTGATTTAGCTTCTGTTTTACTTAAAGTGACTGTAAATCAGCTGTTTTATTCGTAATGACTGTTTGGCTAGTATATCTGTAAATAAATAAATGAGAACCCAAATGAATGGATACTGCACCGCTGTTTTTGAAACTATAAAGATATGGTTTATTTCATGAACTAGACCTCTGCCATCAGCCTTATCTCCCAACAGTAAAGAATCCTTTAAAAACATTCCTGGATCCAGACGGTGATCCGCATCACTCCCAAAATCTAATCAGTCCTTCCTTATGCCATTTCTGACATTTCCTGAAAATTCCCTGACAGTCAGTCCACAACTTTTTGAGTCATGTTGCTGACAAACAAACAAACAAACAAACCCACCTGATCACATGACCTCCTTAGGTAATAACAGGACTGTCCAGTTTTAATGGGCTGATATCTGATGCTATTGTTTATACTGTTTGCTTCTGTCTGGTGGAGTCCCAGTCGTATTGCAAACAGACAGATGGCCCGTTGTCCTTTTTTAATGGCTGTGTCATGTGTGGGTATGAAAGCTGCTGCACCAGGACGTCCTGTCCCAGGATCCTTTGAGCCATCTACATCACTGTTCTGTTATCCAGAACTCTTTCCATTTGTTTCTGGGCTGTATATGATGCATTCACCTGTTTAGATTTGGCTCTGGTTTCCTTCGAATGGTCATGTAAACTCAGGACTGTTGGGGTAGTGTATGCTATGAAGGCCTGCACAGTCATCAGTCTCCTCAGTGCCTCAGCCGCTCAGACAGGTGTGTCACCTGGAGGACAGCCCAGGTAAACAGGGTGAGTTGTGATTGGTCTGTTGAGGGATGGTGGGTGTGGAGGTCTGAGCCTCTGAGTGAGTTTGCAGGAAGCTGTGAGCTGAGTGATGCTGATCCTGGAGACGCTACAGTATAAAGTGTTCTTAGCTTTATAGCGGCTCTGATTCTGGAAGTAAAACCCAACATTCAAACGCTCCACAGACACTTCGCAGAATCACTCCCTCATCTCTTTGATGCATAAACCAAACTCAGTAGCTTATGATTGTAAACGATTGATCTGGGGCAGAAAAACAGCTGAGAAACCTCTGCTAATGCGTCTAATCATCAAATACACGAGGGAGAACATTAGGGGTGTGGCGAGATCAAAACACCACGAGATTTCTCGTTGCGGAAAAATCAATCTCGTGAGATCGATATTGTGCAGACAGTAGAAGCAGCAGCTCTCCTTACAGAAAAAATAACCAAACTGGAAATTATAAAAGATCACAAAGATGCTCTGGAGACTTTAAAACTGTTCGTGAGAGAGCTAATGAAGAAACGGAGCTGATCCGTGACCCATTACATTACCACTTCAAACCCCACCCCCTCCTCCGCATGCGCTACGTGGGGCCGCACACGATCCACCTATAGCCTACGTAATAAGTTCGAAATGATGAGATTCTTCTGCTGGTAACCTGTGCCGTCTCCGTGAGGAAAATACAGCGTTTATTTAGCTCATGTGTGTGCACAGACTCACTTTTGGTGCCGCTTCTTGTGACTTTGTAAGTTTGAGTCGCTGCTTCCTCACGTCTCCTCGTCTCATCGTCTGTCAGTCACACATCCATCAGCTGTTGGCTGTGTGTATCATCAGTCAGAAGCTTAACATGGGTAGCGTGACGGGCCGTTTACTGCAGCGGTAAACTTAGCAAAACAAACTCTGAGCGCCACAGAGTCCACTGTGAGACAGCAAGCAGGGCGCGCACCAACACACACACACACACACTCATCTGTGCTTCATGTCCAACACTGTCAAAGCTCATATGAGAAAAAAAGACCACAATACCATAAAGTAATCTATTTCTCTAAATAACAGCAAACATGTTAGTGACAGAAATGTTTCTTTGGAGTGTTTTAAATAGAGATGTCCTTAAAGAGGATGAGAAATAGTTTAATTTTACTGATGCAGCTCTTTATATTTCAGTCTGTTGTAAACAGTGCTTAAAGTACTTTCAAAATAATCTAAATGCTTTCATTATATATAATTAAATATGATATTAAAAATAGTTATTGTAATTGTACGAATGAGAGCATAGTGTAGTAAATTCATGACTTTGTAGCCTGTTAAAATGAAAGGTTTGATGTGAACAGCATTAAAATATACAGTTTGAATCAGAATTATACTGTTTTGAAGCGCTGATAGCCTATTCAGTACTTAGTTTAAACATTTCTGAATAGACCTGAATGCTTTGCAGTTATGACTTCCAGTTGTGTAAAGGACATATTTTCCACCCATGTATTTTTTTTCCAAAATTTAAAAAAGTGTAAAATCTCGTCTCATCACGTCTCATCTCGTCTCGTCCCGTGGGATAAGTGTCTCGTCACACCCCCAGAGCACACGAATGGGAATATCAAACACTGTTGAGCTCTGCATAAACCATCCCAGCTGTGCTCATGCTCTCATGTAGATCCATGAAGTCAAAAGAGACCACATGTACAGGGCTGAGCTCTCACCGACGTAAAGTCCAGTTTAGGCTAAAAACTCTGGACAAGTAAAAACTGCTTGTGATTGGCCACTCTGCACCATCCTGACAGCCTATCAGTTTACACCGCTGCAGCTGGAGGAGACAATAGAAGAGGGACCAAGTCACTCACCTTAGTGATTCATTCCTCAAGTTACCTCACAGTAAAACTGCTTCTATAAGGAAAGCACTGCACACATCTGCTGCCCCACGAGGCCCAGCTACATTAATACACATGATATAATAAATATGTATTTATAATTATCACATTAATACACATGATATAATAAATATGTATTTATAATAATCACATTATTACACATGATATAATAAATATGTATTTATAATAATCACATTATTACACATGATATAATAAATATGTATTTATAATAATCACATTAATACACATGATATAATAAATATGTATTTATAATAATCACATTAATACACATGATATAATAAATATGTATTTATAATAATCACATTAATACACATGATATAACAATGTATTTATAATGATCAAATTAATACACATGATATAATAATGTATTTATAATAATCACATTAATACACATGATATAATAGTAAACATGAAAAGTGAGGAGTAAATAAATAAATGCAGACATCATTTCCAAAGTTCATAGCTGGAATGTTCTACTTTGGTGTTTAGAGCCTAACCTCTACTTCCATGTCTGTGTGTGCCGTCCCAAAGCCATCTGATTACACTAGATTACTGTCAGACAGCTGCAGAGGTGGCTACTGATGCTACTGATGCTAATGATGCTAATGATGCTACTGATGCTAGTGATGCTACTGATGCTACTGATGCTAATGATGCTACTGATGCTACTGATGCTACTGATGCTACTGATGCTAGTGATGCTAATGATGCTAATGATGCTACTGATGCTAGTGATGCTAATGATGCTAATGATGCTAGTGATGCTAATGATGTTAGTGATGCTAATGATGCTAATGATGCTACTGATGCTGCTGATGCTACTGATGCTACTGATGCTAGTGATGCTACTGATGCTAGTGATGCTAATGATGCTAATGATGCTACTGATGCTACTGATGCTAGTGATGCTACTGATGCTAGTGATGTAGTGATGCTAGTGATGATACTGATGCTACTGATGCTAGTGATGCTAATGATGCTAATGATGCTAGTGATGCTAATGATGCTACTGATGCTAGTGATGCTAATGATGCTAATGATGCTAGTGATGCTAATGATGTTAGTGATGCTAATGATGCTAATGATGCTACTGATGCTAATGATGCTACTGATGCTGCTGATGCTACTGATGCTACTGATGCAAGTGATGCTACTGATGCTAATGATGCTAGTGATGCTAGTTATGTAGTGATGCTAGTGATGCTACTGATGTTGCGATGCTACTGATGCTACTGATGCTAGTGATGCTACTGATGCTACTGATGCTAGTGATGCTAGTGATGCTACTGATGCTACTAATGCAACTGATGCTACTGATGCTAGTGATGTAGTGATGCTACTGGTGCTACTGATGCTACTGATGCTAGTGATGCTACTGATGCTACTAATGCTACTGATGCTAGTGATGCTAGTGATGTAGTGATGCTACTGATGCTACTGATGCTAGTGATGCTACTGATGCTAGTGATGTAGTGATGCTACTGATGCTAGTGATGCTACTGATGCTAATGATGCTAGTGATGCTAGTTATGTAGTGATGCTAGTGATGCTACTGATGTTGCGATGCTACTGATGCTACTAATGCTACTGATGCTACTGATGCTAGTGATGTAGTGATGCTACTGGTGCTACTGATGCTACTGATGCTAGTGATGCTACTGATGCTACTAATGCTACTGATGCTAATGATGCTAGTGATGTAGTGATGCTACTGATGCTACTGATGCTAGTGATGCTACTGATGCTAGTGATGTAGTGATGCTACTGATGCTAGTGATGCTACTGATGCTAATGATGCTAGTGATGCTAGTTATGTAGTGATGCTAGTGATGCTACTGATGTTGCGATGCTACTGATGCTACTGATGCTAGTGATGCTACTGATGCTACTGATGCTAGTGATGCTAGTGATGCTACTGATGCTACTAATGCTACTGATGCTAATGATGCTAGTGATGTAGTGATGCTACTGGTGCTACTGATGCTAGTGATGCTAGTGATGCTACTGATGCTACTAATGCTACTGATGCTAGTGATGCTAGTGATGTAGTGATGCTACTGATGCTACTGATGCTACCGATGCTACTGATGCTACTGATGCTGCTGATGCTAGTGATGCTAGTGATGTAGTGATGCTACTGATGCTACTGATTTCTACCGATGCTACTGATGCTACTGGTGCTACTGATGCTACTGGTGCTAGTGATGCTACTGATGCTACTGATGCTAGTGATGTAGTGATGCTAGTAATGCTACTGATGTTGCGATGCTACTGATGCTACTGGTGCTAGTGATGCTACTGATGCTAGTGATGTAGTGATGCTAGTGATGCTACTGATGGTAGTGATGTAGTGATGCTACTGATGCTAATGATGCTAGTGATGCTACTGATGCTACTCATGCTACTGATGCTACTCATGCTACTGATGCTAGTGATGTAGTGATGATACTGATGCTACTGATGCTAGTGATGCTAGTGATGCTACTGATGCTAGTGATGTAGTGATGCTACTGATGCTAGTGATGTAGTGATGCTACTGATGCTACTGATGCTAGTGATGCTACTGATGCTAGTGATGTAGTGATGCTACTGATGCTAGTGATGCTACTGATGCTAATGATGCTAGTGATGCTAGTTATGTAGTGATGCTAGTGATGCTACTGATGTTGCGATGCTACTGATGCTACTGATGCTAGTGATGCTACTGATGCTACTGATGCTAGTGATGCTAGTGATGCTACTGATGCTACTAATGCTACTGATGCTAATGATGCTAGTGATGTAGTGATGCTACTGGTGCTACTGATGCTAGTGATGCTAGTGATGCTACTGATGCTACTAATGCTACTGATGCTAGTGATGCTAGTGATGTAGTGATGCTACTGATGCTACTGATGCTACCGATGCTACTGATGCTACTGATGCTGCTGATGCTAGTGATGCTAGTGATGTAGTGATGCTACTGATGCTACTGATTTCTACCGATGCTACTGATGCTACTGGTGCTACTGATGCTACTGATGCTACTGATGCTAGTGATGTAGTGATGCTAGTAATGCTACTGATGTTGCGATGCTACTGATGCTACTGATGCTTCTGATGCTAGTGATGTAGTGATGCTACTGATGCTAGTGATGAAGTGATGCTACTGATGCTAGTGATGTAGTGATGCTACTGGTGCTACTGATGCTAGTGATGTAGTGATGCTACTGATTCTAGTGATGTAGTGATGCTACTGATGTCGTGATGCTACTGGTGCTACTGATGCTACTGATGCTACTGATGCTAGTGATGTAGTGATGCTAGTGATGCTAGTGATGCTACCGATGCTACTGGTGCTAGTGGTGCTAGTGATGCTAGTGATGCTACTGATGCTACTGGTGCTAGTGATGTAGTGATGCTACTGATGCTAGTGATGCTACTGATGCTACTGGTGCTACTGGTGCTACCGATGCTACTGATGCTACTGATGCTACTGATGCTAGTGATGTAGTGATGCTACTGATGCTAGTGATGTAGTGATGCTACTGATGCTAGTGATGCTAGTGATGTAGTGATGCTACTGATGCTACTGATGCTACTGATGCTACTGATGCTACCGATGCTACTGGTGCTACTGATGCTAGTGATGTAGTGATGCTACTGATGCTAGTGATGCTACTGATGCTACTGATGCTAGTGATGTAGTGATGCTAGTGATGCTACTGATGGTAGTGATGTAGTGATGCTAGTGATGCTAGTGATGCTACTGATGCTAATGATGCTAGTGATGCTAGTTATGTAGTGATGCTAGTGATGCTACTGATGTTGCGATGCTACTGATGCTACTGATGCTAGTGATGCTACTGATGCTACTGATGCTACTGATGCTAGTGATGCTAGTGATGCTACTGATGCTACTAATGCTACTGATGCTACTGATGCTAGTGATGTAGTGATGCTACTGGTGCTACTGATGCTAGTGATGCTACTGATGCTACTAATGCTACTGATGCTAATGATGCTAGTGATGTAGTGATGCTACTGATGCTACTGATGCTAGTGATGCTACTGATGCTAGTGATGTAGTGATGCTACTGATGCTAGTGATGCTACTGATGCTAATGATGCTAGTGATGCTAGTTATGTAGTGATGCTAGTGATGCTACTGATGTTGCGATGCTACTGATGCTACTGATGCTAGTGATGCTACTGATGCTACTGATGCTAGTGATGCTAGTGATGCTACTGATGCTACTAATGCTACTGATGCTAATGATGCTAGTGATGTAGTGATGCTACTGGTGCTACTGATGCTAGTGATGCTAGTGATGCTACTGATGCTACTAATGCTACTGATGCTAGTGATGCTAGTGATGTAGTGATGCTACTGATGCTACTGATGCTAGTGATGCTACTGATGCTAGTGATGTAGTGATGCTACTGATGCTACTGATGCTACCGATGCTACTGATGCTACTGATGCTAGTGATGCTAGTGATGTAGTGATGCTACTGATGCTACTGATTTCTACCGATGCTACTGATGCTACTGGTGCTACTGATGCTACTGGTGCTAGTGATGCTACTGATGCTACTGATGCTAGTGATGTAGTGATGCTAGTAATGCTACTGATGTTGCGATGCTACTGATGCTACTGATGCTTCTGATGCTAGTGATGTAGTGATGCTACTGATGCTAGTGATGTAGTGATGCTACTGGTGCTACTGATGCTAGTGATGTAGTGATGCTACTGATTCTAGTGATGTAGTGATGCTACTGATGCTACTGATGCTACTGATGCTACTGATGCTAGTGATGTAGTGATGCTACTGATGCTAGTGATGTAGTGATGCTACTGATTCTAGTGATGTAGTGATGCTACTGATGTCGTGATGCTACTGGTGCTACTGATGCTACTGATGCTACTGATGCTACTGATGCTAGTGATGTAGTGATGCTACTGATGCTAGTGATGCTACCGATGCTACTGGTGCTAGTGGTGCTAGTGATGCTAGTGATGCTACTGATGCTAGTGATGCTAGTGATGTAGTGATGCTACTGATTCTAGTGATGTAGTGATGCTACTGATGTCGTGATGCTACTGGTGCTACTGATGCTACTGATGCTACTGATGCTAGTGATGTAGTGATGCTACTGATGCTAGTGATGCTACCGATGCTACTGGTGCTAGTGGTGCTAGTGATGCTAGTGATGCTACTGATGCTAGTGATGCTAGTGATGTAGTGATGCTACTGATACTACTGATGCTAGTGATGCTTCTGGTGCTACCGATGCTACTGATGCTACTGATGCTACTGATGCTAGTGATGCTACTGATGCTACTCATGCTACTGATGCTACTCATGCTACTGATGCTAGTGATGTAGTGATGATACTGATGCTAGTGATTTAGTGATGCTACTGATGCTAGTGATGTAGTGATGCTACTGATGCTACTGATGCTAGTGATGTAGTGATGCTACTGATGCTACTGATGCTACTGGTGCTACTGGTGCTACTGATGCTACTGATGCTAGTGATACTAGTGATGCTACTGATGGTAGTGATGTAGTGATGCTAGTGATGTAGTGATGCTACTGATTCTACTGATGCTAGTGATGCTAGTGATGTAGTGATGCTACTGATGCTAGTCATGCTACTGATGCTAATGATGCTAGTGATGCTAGTGATGTAGTGATGCTAGTGATGCTACTAATGCTACAGATGCTACTGATGCTAGTGATGTAGTGATGCTAGTGATGATACTGATGCTAGTGATGCTAGTGATGCTACTGGTGCTACTGATGCTAGTGATGTAGTGATGCTAGTGATGCTACTGATGCTACTGATGCTACTGATGCTACTGATGCTACCGATGCTACTGATGCTACTGATGGTAGTGATGTAGTGATGCTAGTGATGTAGTGATGCTACTGATGCTACTGATGCTAGTGATGCTAGTGATGTAGTGATGCTACTGATGCTAGTCATGCTACTGATGCTAATGATGCTAGTGATGCTAGTGATGTAGTGATGCTAGTGATGCTACTGATGTTGCGATGCTACTGATGCTACTGATGCTAGTGATGCTAGTGATGCTAGTGATGCTACTAATGCTACAGATGCTAGTGATGTAGTGATGCTACTGATTCTAGTGATGTAGTGATGCTACTGATGTCGTGATGCTACTGGTGCTACTGATGCTACTGATGCTACTGATGCTAGTGATGTAGTGATGCTACTGATGCTAGTGATGCTACCGATGCTACTGGTGCTAGTGGTGCTAGTGATGCTACTGATGCTACTGATGCTACTCATGCTACTGATGCTAGTGATGTAGTGATGATACTGATGCTAGTGATTTAGTGTTGCTACTGATGCTAGTGATGTAGTGATGCTACTGATGCTACTGATGCTAGTGATGTAGTGATGCTACTGATGCTACTGATGCTACTGGTGCTACTGGTGCTACTGATGCTACTGATGCTAGTGATACTAGTGATGCTACTGATGGTAGTGATGTAGTGATGCTAGTGATGTAGTGATGCTACTGATTCTACTGATGCTAGTGATGCTAGTGATGTAGTGATGCTACTGATGCTAGTCATGCTACTGATGCTAATGATGCTAGTGATGCTAGTGATGTAGTGATGCTAGTGATGCTACTAATGCTACAGATGCTACTGATGCTAGTGATGTAGTGATGCTAGTGATGCTACTGGTGCTACTGATGCTAGTGATGTAGTGATGCTAGTGATGCTACTGATGCTACTGATGCTACTGATGCTACTGATGCTACCGATGCTACTGATGCTACTGATGGTAGTGATGTAGTGATGCTAGTGATGTAGTGATGCTACTGATGCTACTGATGCTAGTGATGCTAGTGATGCTAGTGATGCTACTAATGCTACAGATGCTACTGATGCTAGTGATGTAGTGATGCTAGTGATGATACTGATGCTAGTGATGCTACTGATGCTACCGATGTTACTGGTGCTACTGATGCTAGTGATGTAGTGATGCTACTGATGCTAGTGATGCTACTGATGCTACTGATGCTACCGATGCTACTGATGTTAGTGGTGCTAGTGATGCTACTGATGCTACTGATGCTAGTGATGTAGTGATGCTACTGATGCTAGTGATGCTACTGATGCTAATGATGCTAGTGATGCTACTGATGCTAGTGATGCTACTGATGCTACTAATGCTACTGATGCTACTGATGCTACTGATGCTAGTGATGTAGTGATGCTACTGATGCTAGTGATGCTACTGATGCTAATGATGCTAGTGATGCTACTGATGCTAGTGATGCTACTGATGCTACTAATGCTACTGATGCTACTGATGCTACTGATGCTAGTGATGGTAGTGATGCTACTGATGCTACTGATGTAGTGATGCTACTGATGCTACTGATGCTAGTGATGTAGTGATGCTACTGATGCTAGTGATGTTTCTGATGCTAGTGATGTAGTGATGCTACTGATGTCATGATGCTAGTGATGTAGTGATGCTACTGATGCTAGTGATGGTAGTGATGCTACTGATGCTAGTGATGTAGTGATACTACTGATGCTACTGATTTCTACCGATGCTACTGATGCTACTGGTGCTACTGATGCTACTGATGCTAGTGATGTAGTGATGCTAGTGATGCTAGTGATGCTACCGATGCTACTGGTGCTAGTGGTGCTAGTGATGCTAGTGATGCTACTGATGCTACTGGTGCTAGTGATGTAGTGATGCTACTGATGCTAGTGATGCTACTGATGCTACTGGTGCTACTGGTGTCATGATGCTAGTGATGCTACTGATGCTACTGATGCTAGTGATGTAGTGATGCTACTGATGCTAGTGATGCTAGTGATGTAGTGATGCTACTGATGCTACTGATGCTACTGGTGCTACTGATGCTACTGATGCTACCGATGCTACTGGTGCTACTGATGCTAGTGATGTAGTGATGCTACTGATGCTAGTGATGCTACTGATGCTACTGATGCTAGTGATGCTACTGATGCTTGTGATGCTACTGATGCTACTGATGCTACTGATGTTACTGGTGCTACTGATGCTTGTGATGCTACTGATGCTTGTGATGCTACTGATGCTACTGATGCTACTGGTGCTACTGATGCTAGTGATGCTACCGATGCTACTGGTTCTACTGATGCTACTGGTGCTACTGATGCTACTGATGCTAGTGATGCTAGTGATGCTACTGATGCTACTGATGCTACTGATGCTTGTGATGCTACCGATGCTACTGATGCTACTGGTGCTACTGATGCTACTGGTGCTACTGATGCTACTGATGCTACTGATGTAGTGATGCTACTGATGCTAGTGATGCTACTGATGCTTGTGATGCTACTGATGCTACTGATGCTACTGATGTAGTGATGCTAATGATGCTACTGATGCTACTGATGCTACTGGTGCTACTGATGCTACTGGTGCTACTGATGCTACTGATGCTAATGATGCTAGTGATGCTACTGATGCTAGTGATGCTACTGATGCTACTAATGCTACTGATGCTACTGATGCTACTGATGCTAGTGATGCTAGTGATGTAGTGATGCTACTGATGCTAGTGATGCTTCTGATGCTAGTGATGTAGTGATGCTACTGATTCTAGTGATGTAGTGATGCTACTGATGTCATGATGCTAGTGATGTAGTGATGCTACTGATGCTAGTGATGCTTCTGATGCTAGTGATGTAGTGATGCTACTGATTCTAGTAATGTAGTGATGCTACTGATGTCATGATGCTAGTGATGTAGTGATGCTACTGATGCTAGTGATGCTACTGGTGCTACTGATTCTAGTGATGCTAGTGATGCTACTGATGTAGTGATGCTACTGATGCTAGTGATGCTAGTGATGTAGTGATGCTACTGATGCTAGTGATGCTACTGATGCTAATGATGCTAGTGATGCTACTGATGCTAGTGATGCTACTGATGCTACTAATGCTACTGATGCTACTGATGCTACTGATGCTAGTGATGGTAGTGATGCTACTGATGCTAGTGATGTAGTGATACTACTGATGCTACTGATTTCTACCGATGCTACTGATGCTACTGGTGCTACTGATGCTACTGGTGCTACTGATGCTACTGATGCTACTGATGCTAGTGATGTAGTGATGCTAGTGATGCTAGTGATGCTACCGATGCTACTGGTGCTAGTGGTGCTAGTGATGCTAGTGATGCTACTGATGCTAGTGATGCTACTGATGCTAGTGATGTAGTGATGCTACTGGTGCTTCTGATGCTACTGATGCTACTGATGCTACTGGTGCTACCGATGCTACTGATGCTACTGATGCTAGTGATGCTACTGATGCTACTGGTGCTACTGGTGCTACCGATGCTACTGATGCTACTGATGCTAGTGATGTAGTGATGCTACTGATGCTAGTGATGTAGTGATGCTACTGATGCTAGTGATGTAGTGATGCTACTGATGCTACTGATGCTAGTGATGTAGTGATGCTACTGATGCTACTGATGCTACTGGTGCTACTGATGCTACTGATGCTACCGATGCTACTGGTGCTACTGATGCTAGTGATGTAGTGATGCTACTGATGCTAGTGATGCTACTGATGCTACTGATGCTAGTGATGCTACTGATGCTACTGATGTTACTGGTGCTACTGATGCTTGTGATGCTACTGATGCTACTGGTGCTACTGATGCTACTGATGCTACCGATGCTACTGGTGCTACTGATGCTACTGGTGCTACTGATGCTAGTGATGCTACTGATGCTACTGATGCTACTGATGCTTGTGATGCTACTGATGCTACTGATGCTACTGATGTAGTGATGCTACTGATGCTACTGATGCTACTGGTGCTACTGATGCTACTGGTGCTACTGATGCTACTGGTGCTACTGATGCTACTGATGCTACTGATGTAGTGATGCTAATGATGCTACTGATGCTACTGATGCTACTGGTGCTACTGATGCTACTGGTGCTACTGATGCTACTGATGCTAATGATGCTAGTGATGCTACTGATGCTAGTGATGCTACTGATGCTACTAATGCTACTGATGCTACTGATGCTAGTGATGCTAGTGATGTAGTGATGCTACTGATGCTAGTGATGCTTCTGATGCTAGTGATGTAGTGATGCTACTGATTCTAGTGATGTAGTGATGCTACTGATGTCATGATGCTAGTGATGTAGTGATGCTACTGATGCTAGTGATGCTACTGGTGCTACTGATTCTAGTGATGCTAGTGATGCTACTGATGTAGTGATGCTACTGATGCTAGTGATGCTAGTGATGTAGTGATGCTACTGATGCTAGTGATGCTACTGATGCTAATGATGCTAGTGATGCTACTGATGCTAGTGATGCTACTGATGCTACTGATGCTACTGATGCTACTGATGCTAGTGATGTAGTGATGCTACTGATGCTAGTGATGGTAGTGATGCTACTGATGCTAGTGATGTAGTGATACTACTGATGCTACTGATTTCTACCGATGCTACTGATGCTACTGATGCTACTGGTGCTACTGATGCTACTGATGCTACTGATGCTAGTGATGTAGTGATGCTAGTGATGCTAGTGATGCTACCGATGCTACTGGTGCTAGTGGTGCTAGTGATGCTAGTGATGCTACTGATGCTACTGATGCTACTGATGCCAGTGATGCTAGTGATGCTGCTGGTGCTTCTGATGCCACTGATGCTACTGATGCCACTGGTGCCACCGATGCTACTGATGCTACTGATGCCAGTGATGCTACTGATGCTACTGGTGCTACTGGTGCTACCGATGCTACTGATGCTACTGATGCTAGTGATGTAGTGATGCTACTGATGCTAGTGATGTAGTGATGCTACTGATGCTAGTGATGTAGTGATGCTACTGATGCTACTGATGCTAGTGATGTAGTGATGCTACTGATGCTACTGATGCTACTGGTGCTACTGATGCTACTGATGCTACCGATGCTACTGGTGCTACTGATGCTAGTGATGTAGTGATGCTACTGATGCTAGTGATGCTACTGATGCTACTGATGCTAGTGATGCTACTGATGCTACTGATGCTTGTGATGCTACTGATGCTACTGATGCTACTGATGTTACTGGTGCTACTGATGCTTGTGATGCTACTGATGCTACTGGTGCTACTGATGCTACTGATGCTACCGATGCTACTGGTGCTACTGATGCTACTGGTGCTACTGATGCTAGTGATGCTACTGATGCTACTGATGCTACTGATGCTTGTGATGCTACTGATGCTACTGATGCTACTGATGCTAGTGATGCTACTGATGCTTGTGATGCTACCGATGCTACTGATGCTACTGGTGCTACTGATGCTACTGGTGCTACTGATGCTACTGGTGCTACTGATGCTACTGATGCTACCGATGCTACTGATGCTCTGATTGTGGTTCTGTGGTGAATCGATGATCTGGGCTGAAGAGTCAGACGTCTCCTCAAAGATGAGCGTCCTCTTCCACAGAGGCTAGTGCCACTTCTGCTGAATCACGTCTATTAAGTCATTTCCTGACTGGAATGAGATTTTTCTGACAGGACAACAAAAAGTAACAACAGTAGGTTGTGCTGAATGTTTCTGTCTGATCTGATTGTCTCTAAATTGTCTTAAAGATCCAGATAGACTGTTTCTGATCATGTAAACTCACAGAGACAGCACAGAGCACTGCTGTCTTTACTCTGACTCTGACTGAGGGGTTAGGACAAAAATGGTGAAACGGCCATGGATGTGGCAGCATCAACGCATTAAAGGTCAAATATTGAACCTGGACCTGGAGACGGTACAGCAGGACTGTTGGGGGCTCATGTTTTTGTTAGGGTTCCCTCTCATCTGCATCAGCACTTTCAGAATAAACTTGTGGTGGAGTCTTCGGTCCAAAGGCCCCTCTGTCCAGCTCTCTGTTGATAGCATACATGGCCATGGCAGATATCTGCAGTCATTGTTTGACCTTGTATTTATTGTCTTTCATTGACGTTTCTGTGTAGAGTTCTGTTTTCACTTTGACATTAAAGAGGCTTTTCATATTTTTATATTATTTTTTTAACCCTAACCCATAAAGTGAAGAACTGGTTGTTTTTTTAAAGCTTACCTCCAGGTATTCTAGCTGTCTTAGCTTGTTTATGTACATTTAACCCAACTATCCTTGAGTTAATTATTCACTGAAGTTCAGAGAAGGACATTAGAGTGATTATGGTACCAATCCCTCACAGTTTATTACATTTAAATGACACCGTTTAAGTTCTTAGAATCAACAGTTGAAGAAACATGTATGTCCAAAAAAACCATTCTTTCAAATCCTGCCTGTTTTAGTTCTTTTCTTTAATATAAACGTGATTAAATTCCCCTGTAGTTACTGTAATGACTAGAAATTAGCTACTGTGGTGAAAAACAGACGACTGAAAAAGAAAAACAGTTATTTTCACCTCTTCAAACTCTGCTAACCCCTCCTGCTTTTTTAAAATGTATTTTGTTTTATTTTATTTTATTTTATTTTATTTGTATTTATAGTCATATTTTATTCAAAGACCAAACAAGTCAGTGAAATCATAAAATCTCTATTTTTAGATGAGAAGGAGCAGAAGAAAGAATACATTTCATATAATTTGATCCTCTTTTATAAGACAGTCATTGACAAAGCACAGGGTCACAGATACAGATAAGATAAAAAAAAAAAAGAAAGAAAAGCCGCAGGCCAGAATAAAAACACTCACATCCTGCAGTTCATGATTCGTTATCATAAAATCAGCTCTAAGTTGATTTGACACACAACAGGACCAAACATAACACGTTCCATCACCGCTGTAATATTTTTAAACATTGGACTAATGCCTGTTTCAGACATGAAGCTCGGCCTCTCCTCACAGACAAGCGTGGCGTCTGACCTCCAGTTTCCACGCTGCTCCCCGTCGACTCAGAGCTGTCCCACTGCCTGCACTCCGGTCCCACTCAAGCACGCCCCCTATGGGCCACTGCGCTTTGTTGGAGATATGCTGCAGGTCTATTTTCTGCACCGACTGCTGCCAGACCATATCAGTCCACACAGAGCCACAGATTAAACAAGTCTGGTCAACTTCAAGATAGAGCACAATGCATGGCCTCCATCATGGATCATCACTAGATCAGCACTACGTCAGCATAAGGAGGGTCATCTGGAGGTCAGTGGGTCACAGAGCTACTACAGCACCGTTGAAGAAAGGTTCACTTATGAGTTAAAAAGCCAGAACTGGACCTGAAACCAAAGATTCTTTGATTCTCAGGCTGATTAGGGCTGCGCTGCGTTATGCAGCGGTGTAGACAAGCGTCCAGCAGGTGAGGTAGCTCGCCTTCAATCAGAGCAAAAATGCTCAGCGCAGCCAGTGTTTGTGGAAATGATGGATTACAATCTGTTTAATAAGTTGTTCTCTTTGATTGATGAAGCTTTCTGTTTCCACACGGGCACAATATGTCAGAGTCAAGATAATCACCTTAATCAAACACTTCCTGTTTGTACTTTTCAAAGTAAAGTCCTGGTTTAGTATTTCTCTGAAGAAACTTGCCTCATTTTTGCAGAAATACTTTTACTTTGCAGTTTCTTAGGACACCTCAGGTAAAAACTGAAGTAAAGTCAGTTGAAGGAAGATTTATTCAGGTCGAACTTCTAAAGAATGGCAGACAGAGGCAGCCACATGAGCCTGCTCTGAATGCTGACTGGCATGTAGACACACAGAAATAATAATAATAATTCAAACTCTGAGACTAAATAATTCAAAAACATTCACATTTCAAAAGAAAAGTCCTTGGGTTTTGGGGAATCTGAGTCATTCCAGTAGTTCCTTTCTGCAGAGACTTGAAGGGACATGTCACGGCCTCTCTGTGTCTCGTTCTCTCTTTTAGGAGTCAACCAGGCTGTCTTCTGCAGATTCAAAGTCTGTGCACATGGGCTGTTTACAGCCTGCCTTTGGTTGTCACAGCCCAGGCGCAATGCATTGTGGGATACAAACAGACAATATGGGAGCAGGCAAACTCCAGGAATGATCCAAAAATAGATTATAAATGGATTAAAAAAAATAATAATAAAATAAACTGAAATATCAGAGTAAGTGGTGTGGATTTTATCTTTCAAAGCCCTGGAGAGTCACCCAGGTTCCAGTCTCACTAAGAAACGTTCGACAGTAAATATTAAGGCATGGGTAGCGCCATTAGAACGGCACAGCAGAGAGCCTTCATAGGAAAAAACAAGTAAATGGCTACGATTGATGGTTCATAACTGATTTACCTTTGAATAACAGGTGTCTCTATTTCTCTCATAAAACAACGCCATTTATAAATCTCTTCTGGACTTTGGCTGTCAGTCTTTAAAGGACTTAACCTGCAGAGTTCTGTGAGCTTGGAGGGTGGATGGACTGAATGTTACACTTCTACCTGCACAGCAGACATCAGTGTTAGCTTCATAGATATAGCCAGGGTCTATGATGGCTCAGACATCAGTGTTAGCTTCATAGATATAGCCAGGGTCTATGATGGCTCAGACATCAGTGTTAGCTTCATAGATATAGCCAGGGTCTATGATGGCTCAGACATCAGTGTTAGCTTCATAGATATAGCCAGGGTCTATGATGGAGGCTCAGACATCAGTGTTAGCTTCATAGATATAGCCAGGGTCTATGATGGCTCAGGCATCAGTGTGAATCAGGCTCTGGTCCGTGGACCGGCTGGGTCCTCCTCTCAAAGACTGTCATGGATGTAAACAGAGACTTTCTCTGCTGACTGGTATTTTTGAGTCTGGTGTGTTTTGATGCTTCATTAATGATCTACGTGTCAGCTGACAGCAGGGGGCGCTGGCGCTGCTGACTCTGGTTTGTCTGTTGGTTTTTGACACGGCGGCACCACAGCGACGCCGGTCACGTCTCCAGATGCTCCTGTGGGGTGGAAACACGCTTTAACCTCGCTGCCCGCCCATTTAGCCGCCCACTTCCTAAACCTCCTCATCCTCTGCTCGATTAGTGGGCTAGCTAGCGAGTGTCATGGAGTTTACCTGACCCTTGACCTCCGCTGAGCGCTCCCTGAGCTGTGTGTGGGTTTAGCTCGGCTGCAGCGGCTCCTCCTTGACCGTTTATTTTCCCAGCGTCCTCCTCGGCTCGCTGCGAGGAGGAAGAGGGAGACCCAGAGGTTGTGCCAGTCTGGAGGTGGAATGTCTTTGATTATACGATCTAATCCTCGCTGTAACACGCCGGCGGCCAGGCAGGCGTGGGCGCTGGGTAATGGTGGTTGGTGGAGGGGGTGGGGGGCTGTTGTTGTTGTTGTTGGATGTTGCTCTCACACATCCTCTCTGACACAGGTAGGCGATTCATCCCGCGCTGGACCAGCTCCAGGGCAGAGCGGCGAGCGTGATTCACATCAATCCAAATTCACCTTCTTTATTTCCCCCACAAACCTTTTCTCTTCAAGCACCACTTCTTCTTCTTCTCTGCTCTGTTTGGCGCCGGCCCGCTCTCTCTCTCTCTCTCTCTGCGTGTTTATGTGTGGATGTGTGTGCCGTTTAATCCCCTAACCAAAGACCTTTTATTTTTTTCCTTTTTGTAAAAGTGGATTTCAGAGAGCCGAGCCTCTTCTCGGGTTTTTTTCTCCTGAAGCTTGTGATGTCGGCCGCCCACGACCGCAGAGGATTTGGTCCAATCTTTGTTTACGATGCAGACACTGCTGACTTTTGCTCTGTTCCCATTTTTCAATTATGTTTCCTCTGGTGAATAGCAATTACAATTCACTTGACGTAAAACGAGCATCTCCTTCCCCCTGCCGGCGTCCTGCGTGTGACGTGGATAAAAACACTTGTTATCTGTAATATGACTAGGATGTTCATCCGTCCCGATGGGGCTAACTAAACAGAGGCTTATCTGTAACTCTGACACCACGATCCATCTCTGACACGGACAGACGCGGAGCATTACGCCGATGCAGAATACGGCCTCCCCCACACGCTCAAATAAGCGTCTGTTTCAATTATTTTACATTGGAAGTCCGATTTGTCTTTCTGTCACATTGAATTGCAGTGGAAGCTAAATTGATTGGAGCTTATTGGACGGCGGGGCGAGTGACAGCCGAGGCCCGTGGTTATAGATGGAGCGATGTGCCGTCTCTGCCGCGCTCTTACGTCTTTGACTGGATTCATTCTGGATCCGTCGAGTCAAACTGGTCTCTATTTAAACATTTAGTCTGACTTCAGTCCTAAAGTTGTGGGTTTTAGTTTGATCTAACTTTTTCAAGTTGGTGTGAAAACCCTCAGAACCAGAGCATCACTGATACTAGAAAGTATTCCAGACCAGGACAGGCCTGAGACCGGGACAGGCCTGAGACCGGGACAGGCCTGAGACCGGGACAGGCATGAGACCGGGACAGGCCTGAGACAGGGACAGGCCTGAGACCGGGACAGGCCTGAGACCGGGACAGGCCTGAGACCGGGACAGGCCTGAGACCGGGACAGGCCTGAGACCGGGACAGGCCTGAGACCGGGACAGGCCTGAGACCGGGACAGGCCTGAGACCGGGACATGCCTGAGACCGGGACAGGCCTGAGACCGGGACAGGCATGAGACCGGGACAGGCCTGAGACCGGGACAGGCATGAGACCGGGACAGGCCTGAGACCGGGACAGGCCTGAGACCGGGACAGGCATGAGACCGGGACAGGCTTGAGACCGGGACAGGCATGAGACCGGGACAGGCCTGAGACCAGGACAGGCCTGAGACCAGGACACGCTTGAGACCAGGGGACACAAAGTTAAGACTAAAACTCAAGACAGAGCCTGAGACTAGACCAAGACCATAGGAATAAAAATGGATCACAAGGTTGAACAGTAAAAGAAAACTCCCTCTTTAATTTTAGTTTGCTGTTAGGGGGGTGGCAGCATCATGCTGAGGGTGTGGCAACATCGTGCTGTGGGGATGCTTCTTAGCATCCAGCTCTGGAAGCCTTGCAAAGGTAGAGGGTAAAATAAATGCAGTAAAACAGGAAAATCCTGGAGCACAATCTTACTTTCTCTGAACACGGGTCTCTTCTTATGACAGTGCTGGTCTTAGAGGGTTAATCCATTTTTATTCTGTTTGTAGAAAAGGAAATTACATTTTGAAGAAGGTGATACAGTAGCAAATAACTAAAATATATATATATATATATATATATATATATATATATATATATAAATGATTAGAATGTTTGTTTTTTTTTTTTTTTTTGTTAGGTAGAATTAAATAATAATAAAATCTTATCACAGCTAAACTTTATAATGGACCTTTACAGTGTGCGAAATACCCAGCCTCAATAAGGGGGTCCACCCTAACTAGTGCTCCAGTTTCAGGCTGAAGTCTTACACAGCATGCAGTATACAGGACCACAAGTAATGCATACACACACACATGAAACACACATCACCCAGCATCAACAAAGCTGCACACAGCTGCAGGACCACAGCACAACTCTGCTCTGTGACCACGTAGGACACTAACTCGTCCCTCTTGTGCGGGCGCGCGTTCACACATACACACGCCTACGCACACTTATGAACCCAGCCAACCGACGTGTGGCGAAATATATATTTCAATATGAAGCACAGCAGGTCTGTCACAATCAGGTAATTGAGTCTGGGTTTAATAGATTTTTTTGGAGACCCCAACTCACCGGTAGATGCGCTAGCAGCTGCCTCGCCAGAATTAGCTGGGGATGTCTCTGCTCCATCTTCATCACTGTTTCGGTTTAGTCTTTTAGATGTGAATCCAAACTTTTCAAGCAAAGACCTTTGCTTTATCTTTGACGTATTTCGCTGATGTAAGCTCACTGAGTCCACAGCTCCAGGAGAGTAACCAAAGCGGTGAGAAATACACAAGCTGCATGGCAGGGTTACGCGAGGTCATTGTTGCGGAGCATTTGAAACAGCGCCCCCTTTGGAAGCTTTATCAGAGACGTTATTCTTCCTTATTCTTATATGAGAATAAGTTCTTTACAATGAACTTCATTAAAACAAACATGACGTGCTTTCAAATGGCATTAGCAGTGACAATAGCAAGTGAAAAAATGACGTTATACATACTTCTCAAGAGACCCCCCAAAATTTTGCAGTTGAGGGTTTCAAGGGGTCTCTTGTGTAAATTAAGGGGTCTCAGACCCCCCTAGACCCCCCGTATTTCGCACAGTGGACCTTTATTATGCTGACCTCCTTTGCCCCCCCATTTGTCTGGGTCCCAGAAAGTTCCCCCTTCATCCCTCTTATGGGCAGCCCTATCTGCAGCATCACTGACTGACATTAGAAGAGGAGAATCAGTGTTGAATTTTGGTGCATTGTTTCATTTCAGTTGATTAAAACTGGGATCTGCTGTTCAGAATGGGTATAAACAGTAAATATGCTGGGTGGTGTTATCACTCGGCACATGGAGCTTAAAAACAGGATGCACGGTCATCCTGCCAGCACTTATCTGATGTGCATACAGCTATCCTTTATTTAAGAGCCTGAGATCAGAGGTAGTGATCACGTCTAGCATAGGACACCTGTAGCTTTACTCTTTCTCCCTCGTCTTTCCTTTGTTCAGAGAATCTGAGACTCTGACTTCATTTAGCTGTGCTGATGTAGAGGATGAACAGCTCCATCCCTGCTTCTGCAGCATGGACTTTAATAAAACACCAGACCTGCTGGCAGTGTCATACAGAAGGAAGAGAAAATACATTCAGGTGTTTTTAATGTGAGATCTTTGTATGTAGGAAATGAGAAGAGCCAAAGCTGACTGTAATAAACGAGGCGGCGGCAGCAGTCACCTGTTCTTCAGGCCGGCAGCAGAGTTTCCTCGGCGACTGTCAGTGGCTGACAGAGAGCAAGAAGACACTTAAGATAATTGGCTCCCATCCCTCCCGCCTTCACCTGCCGAGAGGAATTAAAATAAGAAATGGGGGGAAATGACTCTAAGCTCTCAGAGCTCACCGCTGAATCATAAATCAGCCGTCAGTCATCGCAGAGCGCCGCCGATGAATCATCTTCTGGCACCTTCCCTTTTTCTATCTCAGTCATTAGCTCTGCTGGCCTTATGAGAGAGAGAACACATGCCAGGATGATCCTTAACTGTAATAGATGTCAAACGACGACTCGCTCAGACGGTCTCTGTAACCAGCGGCAACCTGGGCAGAGCCGCCACCAGCCGGGGGCCGGAGGATGGAGACAGTGATGAGTGGCTGGAGGGAGAATCAGGAGGAGGAGGAGCTTCTGAGGGCTCACTGGTCCTCAGGAGGAGGAGGAGGAGGAGGAGGAAGAGGAAGATGATGATGAGGAGGAGGAGGAGGAGGAAGAAGAGGATGAGGAGGAGGAGGTTCTGAGGGCTCACTGGTCCTCAGGAGGAGGAGGAGGAGGAGGATGAGGAAGAGGATGAGGAGGAGTAGGAGGAGGAAGAGGGAATGAGGAGGAGTAGGAGGATGAGGAGGAGGAAGAAGAGGAGGATGAGGAGGAGGAGGAGGAGGATGGTGATGAGGAGGAGGAGGAGGAGGAGGAGGATGGTGATGAGGAGGAGGAGGAGGAGGATGGTGGTGATGATGAGGAGGAGGATGGTGATGAGGAGGAGGAGGATGATGGTGATGAGGAGGAGGAGGATCAGGAGGAGGAAGAGGGAATGAGGAGGAGTAGGAGGATGAGGAGGAGGAAGAAGAGGAGGATGAGGAGGAGGAGGAAGAGGAGGATGAGGAGGAGGAGGAGGAGGAAGAGGAAGATGATGATGAGGAGGAGGAGGAGGAGGATGAGGAGGAGGAGGAAGAAGAGGAGGAGGAGGAGGAGGAGGAGGAAGAGGGAATGAGGAGGAGTAGGAGGATGAGGAGGAGGAAGACAGGAGGAGGAGGAGGAAGAGGAGGAGGAAGAAGAGGAGGATGAGGAGGAGGAGGAGGAGGAGGAGGAGGAGGAGGATGAGGAGGAGGAGGAGGAAGAGGAAGATGATGATGATGAGGAGGAGGAGGAGGAGGAGGATGAGGAGAAGGAGGATGAGGAGGATGAGGAAGAGGATGAGGAGGAGTAGGAGGAGGAAGAGGGAATGAGGAGGAGTAGGAGGATGAGGAGGAGGAAGAAGAGGAGGATGAGGAGGAGGAGGATGAGGAAGAGGAGGAAGAGGAGGATGAGGAGGAGGAGGAAGAGGAAGATGATGATGAGGAGGAGGAGGAGGAGGATGAGGAGGAGGAGGAAGAAGAGGAGGAGGAGGAGGAGGAGGAGGAAGAGGGAATGAGGAGGAGTAGGAGGATGAGGAGGAGGAAGACAGGAGGAGGAGGAGGAAGAGGAGGAGGAAGAAGAGGAGGATGAGGAGGAGGAGGAGGAGGAAGAGGAGGATGAGGAGGAGGAGGAGGAAGAGGAAGATGATGATGATGAGGAGGAGGAAGAGGAAGATGATGATGATGAGGAGGAGGAGGAGGAGGAGGAAGAGGAGGATGAGGAGAAGGAGGATGAGGAGGATGAGGAGGAGGGGTGGTAGAGGAGGAAGAGGAGGATGATGATGATGATGAAGAGGAGGAGGAGGAGGAGGGGTGGTAGAGGATTAAGAGGAGGAGGAGGAGGAGGAGGAGGAGGAGGAGGAGGAGGATGAGGAGGAGGAGGAAGAAGAGGAGGATGAGGAGGAGGAGGTTCTGAGGGCTCACTGGTCCTCAGGAGGAGGAGGAGGAGGAGGAGGATGAGGAAGAGGATGAGGAGGAGTAGGAGGAGGAAGAGGGAATGAGGAGGAGTAGGAGGATGAGGAGGAGGAAGAAGAGGAGGATGAGGAGGAGGAGGATGAGGAGGAGGAGGAAGAGGAGGATGAGGAGGAGGAGGAGGAGGAAGAGGAAGATGATGATGAGGAGGAGGAGGAGGAGGAGGAGGAGGAGGAGGATGATGAGGAGGAGGAGGAGGAGGAGGAGGAAGAGGGAATGAGGAGGAGTAGGAGGATGAGGAGGAGGAAGACAGGAGGAGGAGGAGGAAGAGGAGGAGGAAGATGAGGAGGATGAGGAGGAGGAGGAGGAGGAGGAGGAAGAGGAGGATGAGGAGGAGGAGGAGGAAGAGGAAGATGATGATGATGAGGAGGAGGAGGAGGAGGAGGAAGAGGAGGATGAGGAGAAGGAGGATGAGGAGGATGAGGAGGAGGGGTGGTAGAGGAGGAAGAGGAGGATGATGATGATGATGAAGAGGAGGAGGAGGAGGAGGGGTGGTAGAGGATTAAGAGGAGGAGGAGGAGGAGGAGGAGGAGGATGAGGAGGGGGGGAGGAGGTGATGTTGGCTCTGTTTGCGGTCTGAAGGAGAAACGCCGCGGCCTTAAGTGTGGGTGTACGGCGTCTTATCAAGCCAGTGGGATGATGGGATATTTTTATGTTCATCTGTACGTGTGATCTGTGCTCTTCTCCAGAATCAGGAACATCCTGATGTTTGAACGTGGAAATAGTTATGAAGTCCATGGAGATAACCTGTTCAGGTCATATCTGATGACATTATAAGTTTGGTTGTCCTGTAGGCATAAACCAGTCAGCAGCAGGAGTCCTCAGGTCTGTTTAGAACAGCTGACTGAAAATCCTACTGTTCTGGTTTTTGTACGTTTGTGTTTATCACATTAAGAATAACATAAAATGATCATCAAACATATTTAGTCTGAGTCACAATTATCACAGTTAGACCGAGTTATATCAAATATTAACCTCGTTATTATGTTGAAGGATTTATCGCTCATGTTTTTGAAAAATACGCGAGGAGGAACTTAACAATGATGGCACTTTAAATCTCAACATTGGGAACAAAGATCACAGTTATATTATTTATATTGTTTTGTCCAATGGTCAGCTCTACTGATGAGCTTAGGCTTCTGTCAGATTTACCCTCCTGGATCAGTCCTCAGCCCTGATGGAGGAAGTCTTAACTCTGCATGCAGAGTTTCTAAGGGTGTCCCAGGACAGCCTTTAGTTCCTGATCCTCTAACTTCATTATTTCAGCCAATGAGAACAGTTTTTCTGCAAAGCTTTATAAAATAACCCAGTCTGAGTTATTAACCACGCTGAGATCTCCGTAGAAGTTCAAATGGACTCAATAAGAGACCAGTCAATTATTATTACAGAGATTTATCACTGTGGTTTCACTCTGCTCTCCCTAGATTGGCTGTTTTCAAACATCATCAGTGTGAGCGCTACAGGATGGAGCGTTAGTATTTACACTGACCTGTCACTAACACCAGACAGTAAGGACAGAAGAACAGAGAGTTACCCAGTAAAGAATGACTGCTTACTAAACTCAGTGTTTATAAGAAACTAACAACAACTTAACCGCTGAAAAGGCACGAAGAACAATGAGCATCTAACTTCTGTCTAACCTGAGTTTAATGGTAAAGAGCGAGTAACTGACTGCTGGTTAAAAGGAACCCTGCATGTTCAGACCAGTTCATCATGTTGGATCGATATTTGTATCTCTCATATACATAATGAGCTAAAAAACTCACAAGATATCTGCATTTGAGTCATTTGAGTTTATAAACTCTCCAGGAAACCACCATGTTTTGGTCCCGTTTGGTCCACGCTGGCGCCGTGATGTCACAGTTCCATGGTGATCCTCTGCAGTATCCTGTTTCAGACTGGCAGCCAGTGTTAGGGCTGATCTCAGCAGCACGTCTCACACACGGAGAATTCTAAAATTAGAGGTCTCTTCTATATTTGCACCATGAGCAGTTATCTGTTCATCTAGACAGGAAAATGATGAATACAGAGCCATATTTAGCTTGTAGCAAATATGTACGTCCACATGGGTAGAAGATGTTTGAAATCTATTTCTTGATGAACCAGATGAAGGCCACGAGCTAAAATGCGTCTGTTTAATAAAGTTGTTCCCCGAACTTCTCTTCTCCATGAGGCTTTCTGTTTCCACGCGGTCCAGGTAAAGATAAACACAGTATGAAAGGACTTCTGGTTTGCACCTTTCAGAGTAAAAGTCCACTTTAGCATTTCTTTGGAGAAACTGCGTTCTATGTACATAATACTTTTATTTTGAAAAGCTCCCGGCACACTTCCACTATACACTCAACATAGTCTTTGATGGAGGTTTACTGAGGTAAAACTTTGTAGGAATGACAGAGCTTTGGCAGCAGGGAGACAAAACCAACACGCAGCAAACTCATGGCAGCAACAGCTGCAAGCAGAAAGACCGTCTGAACACGGTTACTAGTTATAACGGTTATAACCGTGACGTCATACTCCATGACGCAGATGAAAACATGGCGGCCTCCTGCTGAGTTTATGAGCTGAAATGAACTCAGAGTGCAGATATGTGGGATATTTAGTGAGTTTTTTAGGTTAATATACATTTGAGACACACAGATATCTATCCAGCAAGATGAACTGGTCTGATCATGCAGGGTTCCTTTTAAACTTCACATATTTATGAGTCAACTAAAAAGAGACCAACTGCTCACTAACTGGGCAGTGGAGACATATTTTATTTCTAGTAAAGCAGCCAAAAACAACACAGCTTACTACTGATTATTAGGTTAATAAATGAGAAGCTAAGTGTTAGTGAGGAGTCCTGATTGTTAGGGGCCACAGACAGAGATATCCTGTTATGATAAAGTGGAGGATAAAGGACAGAATAAAACTAGTTAACAGGTCTTTAAATCACCCAGAGCCAAATAAAATTAGCAGTTAAACTAATAAATACTGTCCTGTGTGACACTGAATTTTGGGTTTCATATCTGTGGGCCAATAATCATCAACAGTTCTAGAAAAAAGGCTTAAAATATTTCACTCTGTAATGAGACGATATAAGAGTTTACCTTTCTGACATGGACTTTTTCATGATGTTCTCGTTTTTGAGATGTACCTGTCGAGTCTGCCGTTGGTGTTCCAGTGATGTGTATTCATGCTGAAGTTCTCATACGTGTCACAGACATCTACATCCCTCCTTCTGTGACTGCAGCTCTTTTTCATATGCTGTCATCTGAGACCTCCCAGCCACCGTAGATCTGTGATGTTGTGGTTCTGGATGTTGTTTTCCTTTCTAACCTGCAGGAAGTGGGAAGACTGCCGATCTGACAGTGAAGGAAGGATGGTGGAGGTGTTTGGAGTTTTGTTAAGGAGCAGATTCACGCTGAGACGTCTCTGACAGAAACAGTCCTGATGAAGCTGAACCACACTCAGCAGAGACCCTGAATCCTGGATCAGGGTTCTGTTGATTTTGTCAATAATTTCTCTGCAGCTTTTTTACTCATATGCTTTATTTTTCTTTTTTCCTGCATTGGATTGTGGGAAAGTGTCACCATGAAAAGATTTGTACCTTTTTTCCTTTCAGATTTGACACACAGGATTCAGGACTGAGACACTGAGGGGAGTCTTGTTGAGTCAAGTCATCATGTCAGATCAGATTCATGGGACCGGATTAAGAGATGAAGACAGAAAGGATGAGGAGGACGAGGAGATGAGGAGATGAGGAGATGAGGAGGATGAGAAGATGAAGGGGGTGGGGAGGATGAGGAGATGAGGAGGCTGTGTCTGTGTTTTTACAGTGTGAAGCCTCTCACTCAGCCTCTCCTGACCTCCCGCCTTTATTTAAGTGCTGAAAGAGGCAATTTGCCTGCAGTCCGCCTGCGTCCGCGCTCCCCGCTCCTCTGAAGTAATCTGCCATTTCAGACCCATTTTTACCTGATTGCTTCGTCAGAAACGAAGTGACACTGAGGTCGCACGCCCCGATAGGAATGTAGATGCAACACAAACACTGTACAGGTGCAGACTGAAAATGAGGAGAGGACTGGAGGGGAAGAATAAGAAAACATTTGTGACATTCAGGACTGGTGGAGGAGCTGATAAAATGTCAGCTGTTTGAGAGGAGGTGGAGGAGCACGGCGGAGGACGACCTTCGGCGCTGCTGCGTCCTCAGCAGACGCCGCAGATGGAGAAGGACGACTTCTTTTTTCAGCTGTGGTTAAATTTCAGAAGGCTGCAGATGAGATTTCATCAAGTGTTTAGTTCTGAGTCTTTCAAATGTTTACCTTCATCTTTATAAAAAAGAGCGAGGACAAAGACTACACACAGCCAAACCTCTGAGTTTACTCCATACTTCCATGATGAGCAGAACACGTGCATCAGCAGTCTTTTCTGATGATCTCTGATGTAACGCTGCTTCACCTTTTGATTTAGTCATTCAGATCCTTTCTCCAGGTCTTTAGAAATTCATTTAAATTGCAGAGAAAACATCATCATTGTCTCTGGTTCATGACTACTCACTCATCGATCACTCTGTGGCGGTCTGTGAGGTACTGTGGTGCTCTGTGGTGGTCTGTGGTGCTCTGTGACGGTCTGTGGCGGTCTGTGGTGGTTTGTAATGCTCTATGGTGCTCTGTGGCGGTCTGTGGTGGTCTGTGACGGTCTGTGACGGTCTGTGGTGGTCTGTGGTGGTTTGTGGTGCTCTGTGACGGTCTGTGGTGGTCTGTGGTGGTTTGTGTTGCTCTATGGTGCTCTGTGGCGGTCTGTGGCGGTCTGTGGTGGTCTGTGGCGGTCTGTGGTGGTCTGTGGCGGTTTGTGGGGTACTGTGGCGCTCTGTGGCGGTTTGTGGGGTACTGTGGTGCTCTGTGGCGCTCTGTGGTGCTCTGTTGCGGTCTGTGGAGGTCTGTGGTGGTTTGTGTTGCTCTATGGTGCTCTGTGGCGGTCTGTGGTGGTCTGTGGTGGTCTGTGGCGGTCTGTGGTGGTCTGTGGCGGTTTGTGGGGTACTGTGGCGCTCTGTGGCGGTTTGTGGGGTACTGTGGTGCTCTGTGGCGCTCTGTGGCAGTCTGTGGCGGTTTATGGCAGTCTGTGGCGGTTTGTGGCAGTCTGTGGCGGTTTGTGGGGTACTGTGGTGCTCTGTGGCGCTCTGTGGCGCTCTGTTGCGGTTTGTGGGGTACTGTGGTGCTCTGTGGCGCTCTGTTGCGGTCTGTGGTGCTCTGTGGTGCTCTGTGGCAGTCTGTGGCGGTCTGTGGTGGTTTGTGGGGTACTGTGGTGCTCTGTGGTGCTCTGTGGCGGTCTGTGGTGCTCTGTGGCGCTCTGTGGCAGTCTGTGGCGGTCTGTGGTGGTTTGTGGGGTACTGTGGTGCTCTGTGGTGCTCTGTGGCGCTCTGTGGCGGTCTGTGGTGCTCTGTGGTGCTCTGTGGCGCTCTGTGGCGGTCTGTGGTGCTCTGTGGCGGTTCTGTGGTGCTCTGTGGTGCTCTGTGGCGGTCTGTGGTGCTCTGTGGTGCTCTGTGGCGCTCTGTGGCGGTCTGTGGTGCTCTGTGGTGCTCTGTGGCGCTCTGTGGCGGTCTGTGGTGCTCTGTGGTGCTCTGTGGCGCTCTGTGGCGGTCTGTGGTGCTCTGTGGCGGTCTGTGGCTGTCTGTGGTGCTCTGTGGCGCTCTGTGGCGGTCTGTGGTGCTCTGTGGCGGTTCTGTGGCTGTCTGTGGTGCTCTGTGGCGGTCTGTGGCTGTCTGTGGTGCTCTGTGGTGCTCTGTGGCGGTCTGTGGCTGTCTGTGGTGCTCTGTGGCGCTCTGTGGCGGTCTGTGGTGCTCTGTGGCGGTTCTGTGGTGCTCTGTGGTGCTCTGTGGCGGTCTGTGGCTGTCTGTGGTGCTCTGTGGTGCTCTGTGGCGGTCTGTGGTGCTCTGTGGCGGTTCTGTGGTGCTCTGTGGTGCTCTGTGGCGGTCTGTGGCTGTCTGTGGTGCTTTGTGGTGCTCTGTGGCGGTCTGTGGCGCTGTCATCGCCCTTACGCTGACGTGCCATGATTATGTTGGCCTGGTCACTGATAAACTAATCCACTAGAGGGCGCTGTCTCTGATGGAGCTACGCTGCTCCATCCATCCCATAGAGCAGTGGTTCTCAACGTGGGGGCTGGGACCCCCTCTGGGTTTCGTGGCTCACTGAGAGGAGGTCTCCAGACGCCCTTGTCTGACTTCTCTTGAATGGTCATGGCTGTGTTCAGCCACCTCCAGATTCGGGAGGAGGGGGTGGGGGTGGGGTCCCGGTCTCTGGCACCTTTATTTGGGGGTCTTGGACCAAAAGGTTGAGAACCCCTGTCTGTCCTCTGCTGTGTTCTTAGTGACCAGGTGAACAACTCTCAATATTTGGAGATATTTCCTCAAAAAACTCGATAAATTTCTGCCTTTTATCAAACAATTCTTCTTTGTTTTCTGTTGTTACTCTGGGTTTAAGTGTTGGTGTCACTGCTCAACACTGCCCCCTAGTGTGGCAGAGATATTGCAGCATTTGGTCGTATCTGTAACCTAATGACTGCAGACGGATGCATCCGTGTGTGTTTCAAACACGGCCTTCATCACTGGAGAGTTAGTGGTCGATGTGCTCACCATGATAGTTGGTTTGGATGCAGCATCACTTTAACTAAAGCACGGTTCTTTCCCTTCTCTAATCAATAATCTGACTGGTATGTTCTAGCTAAGACTCTCCAGAACATTCTCAGTTTAAAATGTTCCTGTTCAGTAATTACAGCTTCACTTCATTCCAGTAAAATCATCTGAGAGCTGAAATAGGCTGGGCTTTAATAAATCAGACTTTTAAAGAGCCTGTCTGCATCTATTGTTGTCAAAGTTACATCATCTCAGAGAACAGATTGATAAAGGCTGCCTCCTCGCCGCCGATTAGCTGAGCGATCCATCATGAGAAACTTAGTCCACACACAGATATCCACGTTTTTTGGGGGGTTTTTTTTTTGGTTGTTGCTGCCTTGTTATGAGAAGATGAGCGATTAAACGTGTCTGGCATCACAAGAACACACACAAGAAAGCTTTTGTTTTAATAAGCTGCAGATTTGAAGAGATCCTCCTCTGAAACTACTTTAATCTGTCTTTGAGTTTCTGTGACTCATTTCAGATTCATTAGTCCCACAAAGCCAAACATTATTAGTCAACTAAGAGGAGAGAGTGCATCATTTTATAATTCTGCTCTGCAGTTATGGATCTATGATGTCTTTAATTCACTCCAACCAGAAAAGGCCAGGGCAGACCCGAGCTCTGATGTAAAACCGGACCGATCTAAGAGTCACCTCTGTTCCCTTATGGATGACTATAGATGCATGTGTTTAAACCAGTGCATCCACTACTATCCCATCTATTTAACTGAACTCTGTTTACATGGACTAACCCATCTATTGAACTTTATCTGGCATGTCTATGTGTGGCCTAGACACCTATCCTTGGTAGCTTTCTACGTCACAAACTTTGTATTAAAAGTAGAATGTTACTGCCTCTAACCAGCGTTACCATCAGACACTGATCCCACAAGAAAACACCATATGTGAACAGGATCCAGAACCACCACCGTCTTCTCTGGACCAAAGCTCATTTACGATGGACTGAGGAAACATGGAAAACTGTTCTGTGGTCAGAGGAAACATGGAAAACTGTTCTGTGGTCAGAGGAAACATGGAAAACTGTTCTGTGGTCAGAGGAAAGCGCAGACATTGTGCCCTGTGGACTAAAGAGGATCTGGAGCATCCAGCTTGTTCTCCTGGCTCAGGTCTAAAGCCTGCATCTCTGATGGTCTGGGGTTGCATTAGTGTCTATGGTGTGGGCAGCTCTAACATCTGGAAAGGAACTATCAATGCTGGAAAGTAGAGAGAGCTTTTAGAGACACATATGCTCCCATCCAGACAACGTCTCTGTCAGGGAAGGCCTTGACTGTTTCAGCAAGACCATGCTAAACCACAGACCACATCCATCACAACAGCATGGCTTCACAGGAAAAGAGTCTGGGTCCTGAACTGGTCTGCCTGCAGTCCAGACCTTTCACCAATAGAAAACATTTGGAGCATCATAAATCCGTGGCTAGAATCCTACATCAGACAAGAATGGGACAACATTCCTCCCCTCACTTCCCAGATGTTGTTAAAAGAAGAGGGGAAGCTCATCCCAAACCTCTGGTCTGAACTGAACATGCATGACCTTAAACTTTGATACCAGCGGGGTCACTGCAGGTCAAACAGAAGATATTAAAATGAACTGAAGCCAAACCTTCATCCTCTGATCTCTTTATATCCTATTAAGTTTAAGTGCAGAATAATTTGTTTGCATGCATCTTCATCTCCGGCACTAATAGCCTTTTTGTGTATGAACGGACAAAAGCAGCTGATTATTACCATGGAAACAGTGCAGCAAACAGAAGGCAGCGGTGCAGAGCAGGCTGCGTTCACAGTCACATGGACGTGCTAATGGTGCTGCTGCTGTGCTTATAGATCCGTGCATAAAGAACACACCGCAGATAAAAGAGGCTGAATAATGAACACACAAAGGTCACACAGCATCAATCAGCTTCACGAACAACATCAGATCAGAAAATAGAAATGTATGGAGGACAATGGAGGCTCTGAAATAGCTCAGTATGCCATAGATAATGTAGAGCAGAGAGCTCACGGAGGCGTGAGACCAACCATACAACACAAATGTAAATGAGCCAAGGACAGAGCTGTGAGAATCAATGATGAGGATTTGTACCATCAACAAACTGATGGTGTCCCAACTAAAACAGTGGGCAGATACAGAACATTTACTGTCTATGAGTCCCAGGACTGGAGGCTGGTTCTGGTCCTCCATCCATCTGTCTGTCAGACTTCTGTGACTGAAATATCTCGCTGATGCTCTGACAGATATTTACATTAAAATCTCCTGATCAGGGAGGAACTGATGACATTTTGGACATCAGAGGTCAAAGGTTAAGCTCATCTGGCAGAGCCAAAGATCTCGTTTTCAAAAATAATGATCAGAAACATAAAGGAATATTAAAGCCACACTCAAAGACACAAACAAAAAGAAAAGCTGTATTTTTTATAACATTAACATCAGATATTTATTAGAAACCAAACTGAGAACTTCTGGGTCCAAAGTTAGGGTTGGAGGAATGTGAGAGAAAAGATTCAAAGATCCTGTCGGCTAAAGCCACACACTCAGGCTGTTATTGTCGACTTTTATTGAATATTTTTACATTTAAAGCACCAAGAATGATTCTGGTTTTTATCAGCATACTCGGTACTAAAGCTGATTCCAGTCTGGACAGTGGACTCTCATCCTAAAATCATGATAAATCCTCTCCTCTATTAAAATGTCTGCAGATTATTTCAACATGGAATCCCTTCTTTCAGTTACTGAGTCTACATATGAGCATGTCTTTATTTCCTGTTCTGTTTCTGAGTTATTAATTATGATCCTTTGATCTCTCTGACAGATTTAATTTAATTAGCCATATTTAATTTAATTGATCATTTGTTCATTAGTGTAGCAGAGACTGTAATCCCATGACTCTGATTAGATTATCTGATAATCTCAGGATGTCACATCATCTTTCACATCAATGATTCCTTCTCTAAATATCAGAATATTAGTTTCACAGCAGAATAATCTGATTGGATAAATCAAACATTTTATTATTATACCAACTAACAGGCATGAAACGTATCAGACTGTTTGAAATGATGATTTTATGCTACTCTATGAAATAAATTATTAGCTGGCAGAGCTGATGATTTCCTCACTATCTTCACAAACGAGCAGAAACTCTAACCAGTCTGTGTTTAACTCAAATTTAAAGAACAAATGATAAAAGGAATTGCATTTTTTTTTTTATCTTAGACATATCTCAGATATTTTTGGGACTAAATAACCATTATGTAATGTTTTTCAAAATTGCTTCTATTAATTTATCTGGCAGCAAGAAAACAAGCTGTAATGGCAAAAGACATGACAAGACAGACAATGTGCTACTGAGGCTTAAAGTGAAACCAGAGTCAGAATCACCTGTTTACAGTTTAGTTCCTGATGAGTTAAAGACGAGCAGCAGATAAATGTTTGAACCCCATCAGAAAACCAGACACCAACATCTTTAGGCCTCCGTGCCTGAGAAACGATACACCTACAATTCCCACATACTCCACGTTTCCTTTATTTTCCTGCATTCATTTCCCCCTCTACCTTTACAAGCGGTGGTGCTGCTGAGAAGCATCCCCACAGCATGATGCTGCCACCAGCGTGCTCCACAGTGGGGATGGTGTGTTTGTGGTGATGTCAGTGTTTGGCGTCTTGTCTGATGGTCTCAAAGCTCCATTCTGGTCTCATCAGACCAAAGACCTTTCTTCCTCTTGACCATGGAGTCTCCCACAGTCCTTCTGGTGAACTCTAGTCCAGATTGAATCTGAGTTTTCTTCAACAGTGTCTTTCTCTTTGCCACTCTCCCATAAAGCTCTGACTGCTGAAGAACCCGGCCAACAGTTGTTGTCTGCAGAGTCTCTCCATCTCAGCTGCTGAAGCTTGGAGCTCCTTCAGAGTAGTCATAGGTGTCTTGGTGTCCTCTCTCACTAGTCTCCTTCTTGCACGCCCACTCAGTCTGTGAGGACGGTCTGATCTAGGCAGATTTACACATGTGACATATTCCTTCATTTCTTCATGATGGATTTAACTGAACTCTGGGGGATGTTCAGAGACCTGGAGATGTTTCTGTCTCCATCCCCTGACTTAGACTTTTCAGTAACCTTTTCTCTGAGTGTTCTTTTGTCTTCATGGTGTAATAGTAGCCAGGAATACTGGACCTTCCAGACTCAGGTGTGTTTATACTACAGTCACTGACCTCAGCTGATCCTTGTTTCTAACTGTGAGACTCTCTTTAAGGGTGAATATTTAAACAGTCACTTATTTGAAATCACAGATTTTTGTTTCATCAGAACAGTTGTGGGACAGACGCAGCACAGTACAGCCTGGTGTTCCTTTCAGGTGTCATCTCACCTGTCCTGTTGCTATCACACAGGTCATGATGGAGGTCAGGTACTACCCTGTGGTCTTTCACCTCTGTAGTTCAGGTCAGAAGGCTGACGTACGTCTTTGTGTCCATCTGGTCTGATATGGAGAGGATTTTAATGACCAAAAGATCCTGTAGTCTGACCTCAGCTTGGAGAAGGAGAGAATAAGTAAAAGTGGCCTCTCTTTAAGTAGTTAGACTGAAGTGTGTAAAATCTGGACAGTTAGCTCAGGAATGAAGGTCTGAAGATGATTTTCCTCTAACAGGAAACTTTTCTTGACAAACAAAGTCTGTGGGCAGTAAACTCTGATCTGTGAGGCCCAGCCGCCGGCTCAGCCGTGCGCCTACCTGCTGCTCCCGTCTGAACTCCAAACGAGTGTCAGAGCACGCCGATGTGTCCCCCTCCCTCCTGAATTCTCACAGCGAGGCAGACAGACTATTTGGAGTCTCAGGTCGCCGCTCTGGCCTTTCAGCTCTGAACCCTCAGCGGGGAAGAAGCCAGGCCCTGTGGCTGCGTGTCGCCCTCAAAGGAGCCATCGGTGACCACGGAGCGGCCCGCTCGGACTAATGAGGTCCCTGGGTACAGGCGGCCGGCGGGATGGTGCAGTCTGACACACGCTGCCTCAGTCCTGTCCTGTCTGTAACTGCTGTAAGATGCTCTTCAACGTGATGCAACCACCGTGCTCCACAGACTCGGAGCTGGATTTAAGCACAGAGGAGACTTCAAGAGGACAACAAACATGCTGAATGGGTCTAGGTTCTTTCAGCTGAGAGTCACTGTTATTCAGTTAGTCCTGTCATTCACGCTCCCCTAAATCTCTAACATCTTTACTGTAAAAGTGTAAATGCTCTCAGCTCTCTCCAACACGGCGTCCTACACCCTCACAGGAGAACTCTCCAGGGTTAACCTGTCTGACAGAGAGATGTTCTCTCTTCAAACCACAAACAGTTGTTATAAAACTCCCTTCAAAGCTACCAGAGTCTGGAAAAGACCAAAGAAGAAGAAGATCAGACTCCTGGTCCTCTGCTCCTTCAGTCTGTGGCTTTACAGGCTACGTTCACAAAACCTGTCTGATGTTTACCAAACATTTAAAGGTACAGTACTCACCTGTCTCTGGTCCCCTTGATTTCTCACCGATTTAACACAAATGAAGCTGAGAAGTCTTTGTCAGGAGCTGATGGTTCAAACAAGAACAGGGGCAAAAGGGAAAGTGGATTTTATAGTCTAAATACATAAACTTAATACGCTAGGAATAATGGCCCACATGTGTGATGGACAAGACAGGTGAAATAGAAACATGTAATCAGACATGACAGACAACACGAGAGGGCAGGAAGCAGACTTCAGCTCAAACAGGAATGAAAACGCCAAAATAAAAGAGCAACAATCAGATATTCATCAACAGAATTATCAAGAAGAAGCTCAAAGGGGCGCAGAGATGACAGAATAATATTCAACAGGCTGGAACTCAAACTTCAGAATAATAACTAGAAAACAGGATTTCCTCACAGAAAACATGTGGGAACAGAAAATACTGCAGGAAATGTAAAGATGTTTATATTTCAGCGGTGAAAAATGTGAAACACAATGTCAAAAACAGCTAAACAGAAAGGATGAAGATAAGATTAAGCTGAGGTAGCTAAGAAGAAGCAAACGTCCCAGTAGAAGACGTAACAGACGCAGAAGCAGCAGAAGAAGAAGCAGAAACTGTTTTAGAACACGACAAAATAGCAGAGATCACAGAAGAAGAAGAAATAGTGGTAGAAGCAAAAGGAGAGAACTTTAGAAGAGGCAGCAGAAATATTAACAGATGAAGAAACGGTTGTAGAAGTGGAGCTCCAGAAGGGTCAGAGCGTGAAGAAGGAGTCTTTGCCGTCAAAGCTCTCAGAAACAGAGTCCTTTTACACCAACATCGGTCATTAAAATGAACTTGATGGAGGTGTTCTGGACATTAAGAGGTTAAAACTGATCAGAACAAAGAGAAGAGCGATGGCTGGGAGGAACGAGGAGGAGGGTTAGTGGCTCGGTGACAAGACAAGTCCTAAAAGACCGACAGCTGTAGGCAGAATCTGGTGTGACTTCAAGTCTCTAACCAAGAGGAGCCTTCATACAAAACAATAATTTTATTTATCCCTGAAGGGAAATTCAATAGTCTGGAGTCTCATCTGTTTATGGTAGAATTATAAAGTCTTATTGCTGTTGGTATGAAAGATCTTCTATATCTTTCTGTCCTGCAGCGAAGCGAGAGGAGCCGTCCACCACCGTTGTTTCTTTGCTCATTTAGGGAGATATGAAGTGGATGATCCATGTTCCTCAGAATGGCCTCCACCTTCTTCATTGCGCGTCTCTCCTCCTCGTCCTCCAGTAAGTTTAACTTGATTCCGACCGCAGAGCCAGTTTTTTTCACCCGTTTGTGTTTTACACTGCCTCCCCAGCAGACTGCAGCATAAAAAAGAACACTTGCCACCACAGACTGATAAAACATCTGCAGCATCATGAATGGAGACGCAGATGCTCTGCATCAGATAGAGGGCAGCACTGAGAGGACAGTGGCCAGATTTACTAGAGAAACTCTACGGCTGCTCTCCACCCTGACCTGCTTAGATCTAAACTAACCTGAGTCTGTAAACTGGTTCTCACCAACATTCAGCTATCAGGAGATCTACTTCCTCTCTGATGGTGGACCTGAACACCTGAGTCCTGTCTCTGATGGTGGACCTGAACACCCGAGTCCTGTCTCTGATGGTGGACCTGAACACCTGAGTCCTGTCTGTGATGGTGGACCTGAACACCTGAGTCCTGTCTCTGATGGTGGACCTAAACACCTGAGTCCTGTCTGTGATGGTGGACCTGAACACCTGAGTCCTGTCTGTGATGGTGGACCTGAACACCTGAGTCCTGTCTCTGATGGTGGACCTGAACACCTGAGTCCTGTCTCTGATGGTGGACTTGAACACCTGAGTCCTGTCTGTGATGGTGGACCTGAACACCTGAGTCCTGTCTCTGATGGTGGACCTGAACACCTGAGTCCTGTCTCTGATGGTGGACCTGAACACCTGAGTCCTGTCTCTGATGGTGGACCTGAACACCTGAGTCCTGTCTCTGATGGTGGACCTAAACACCTGAGTCCTGTCTCTGATGGTGGACCTGAACACCTGAGTCCTGTCTTGGTCCACATGTTGAATGCCAAAGTGAACCTGGAAGTTTGATTCTTTAGTCCGTGTGAACCAAACTACCGGACCAGGGCAGCTTAGAGAAGTGGGTCTGGGTTTGATCTGGACCCTGGTGTGGTTTAGTAGTAAACACCAGCCATGATCCAACAGGACCTTTTTGGATTAACCCAGCCACCGTAGCCAGTTAAAGATGAGGTAAACCCAGTATTTTTATTGAGTGCAGCTGGTTGTTCTCTGTTATCCTGATGGTTTAGAGGATATTTTCTTCATCACTCACATGTCGATGTAACAAATCTGCAAACTTTAATATTTGTATTCATAAACTCCAAGAACATCTGACCAATGAGGAACATCGTCCGTGCACATCAGAGATTTTGGTGCTAAATGCTCCTGCAGACTAAACGTGATGTTGAAAAGGGTCCATGGTTCAGAGCAGAGGAAGTCTCAACACCCTAAACTCTCCAGTCATGAACTCAGACTCTTTGAACAGACAAAGATAAACTTCTGCCTGAATGCCTGCAGAAAAGTCTAGAGAATGAACTTCTTAACAAGGTCCTGCAGGTATGCAGAGCCCCAGACTGAATAGAGGAGCATCTTCCATTCACATCTTTGTTTGGAGCCACGGTTTGTTTGACAAACAGTCATTTACCCAGGAGATCCAGTCTCTGGGGGAGTTTGTTTTATTGAAGGAACGACATAAAAGTCTGGAGGAACATCGGGAAGTTGAAAGCTGCCGCTGTGCATGGATATACGGCCTCCGGGAGAAAACTGCAGCAGATCTTTGTGTCGTCTCTTAAAGCTGACCTTTTCCAAAAAGCCGCCTCCCACGGGGATTTCTGACGACAAATGGCATTCTGTGACGCAAAGTCACGGCTTTTCTTGCTTACATGCTGCATTTTAATCCCCGAGGCCGTTTGCTCTGTCTCCTGCTCTGAAATATTTCACATTTTCAAAATGGAGACAGACAGCAGGAGGGAGCGGGCACAAAGGTCAGCGCCTCACCTTTCCCCCGGGGCCAGCGGTGTCAGGGAAATGATGTCGCCACCGGTGTGTCATTAATTCCCATGAAAATCACAGGTTGGCAGAGAGGCTGCCATCCCCGCCCCCCCTCGCCCACAGACAATTACAGGTCATCCCGGCTCAGCGCCATGCTGCTGTTGTCTGTGGAAATTGCAAGCTGTTGCTTAAGAGCCCAGGAGAGTGACTTTAATTAAAGGCTGCAGTGACCGACTGCTGCCGGCAATCAGCAGACGCCTGCTCTACCTGCTGCCTGTCTGTCCGCTCATCCTCCATCTCCCTGCCCTCCCCCGTCTCCCCCCTCTCTGATCTCTGTCCTCAGATACGTCTGCTCTTCCTACTACGGTTATTTTAAGCTCTCACTAGTTGTTAGCTGCTGCTAAAGCTGTCAGACGGTTAGTCGCTGAAATACCTCCCCAAGTACGAAACTGAGTGTCAGGAATTCTGCTGTGGATGTTCATGGCCTTCACATTATGATTTACAATGACTCCATAAAGCCGGATATGAACACCCCAATCCCAAAAAAGTCGGGGCGCTTTGTAAAATGCAAATAAAACAATGCAATGATCTGCAGATCTCATAAACCCATGTTTTAATGACAGTGGAAGGAAACTACATATCAGACGTTTAAACCGAGACATTTTATAATTTCATGAAAAAGTGTGAGCTCATTCTGAGTTTGACTCTTCCTAAAACTGTAGGGATGGGCAGACAGAGGCTGGAAGGGTAAGTTACATGAATGAACAACAGCTGGAGGGGCATTTTACAACTAACTAGTCAAATATGAAACAGGTCAGTCACATGACTGGGTATAACAGGAGCATTTTAGAAGAGAATACTCCTTCAGCAGTAAAGATGGGCAGATGTTCACCAATCAGTGAAAAAAACTGAGTCTGAAAGTAGAGAAACAATTTAGACAAACATTATGAAGACTTAACTCTCCCTCCATGTCCAGTCCATAATCTCATGAAAGATTCAGAGAATCTGGAGAAATCTCTGAGAGCAAGGACCAGGCTGAAGGGGCCCTCAGGGGCCCTCAGGGGCCACTGCAGTAAAAACAGGCATGATTCTGTAGTGAAATCACTGCATGGGCTCAGGAACATTCCAGAAATCATTGTCTGTCAACACAGTTGGCCGTGCCATCCACCAATGACAGTTAAAGCTGATCATGGAGAGAAGAAGCCAGATGTGACCAGGATCCAGAAACACCGTGGTCCGTCTTCTCTGGACCAAAGCTCATTTAACATGGACTGAGGAAATATGGAAAACTGTTCTGTGGTCAGGGGAAACATGGAAAACTGTTCTGTGGTCAGAGGAGACATGGAAAACTGTTCTGTGGTCAAAGGAAACCACAGACACCATTTCCTGTGGACTAAAGAGGAGACGGAGCATCCAGCTTGTTCTCCTGGCTCAGGTCTAACCCTAACCCGTATAGTCATTTACTTGCATTCCTGAACAGAAAAATGAGTTTTAGTGGGTGAATGTTATGCTTGATTCATTTCTGACTTCTCAGAGAAGCCCAGTGAGCCGGCTCAAATTTGGGTGAATTCAGTTTGAAATTCCTCATTCCTGTTCAAAATGATAAAAAGTGGAGAGCAGACTGAAAATAAAAGAGTCTGCATTAAAGCACTTCATGATGCTGGATGGTCTCTGAGACAGATATGACAGGTGGGCTAACACATTTGTTAAGCTCTGTAGCTGGTTCACAGCCCCTTCAAGGAGGAGAGAGAAGAAGAAGCTACCATGGCAACCACTGAGGTCATGACCTGAGCAAATATTATTTTTGTTTTGAGCTGGCAAAAAGTCCATCCTGCAGCCATGGATGATTAAAATCACTATTTAAGATGCCAGCATCTTCTCTCTTCATGTCTGAACATCTACTACAGCTCAGAGGATTAAATGGCCTCGCCGTTTTCAGACTGTTTATTGGCCGGATTCTGATGATTTCTGCCTTTTTTGAGGAAAAATGTGAACAACCTGCTGCGCTGTGGAAAGAAGTTTAGTTTTTTATGATGACATCATAAAGCTGATACGGCGCTCTGTCCTGTATGTATGAGCCAGAGTCCACTTGAATCGCGCCTGAGACCACCTACCCAAGTCGGCCCGGTGCCCGGGCACGGTTCATTTGCATTCACACTACCAAAAGAAACCGGACTTCGGGCTCAGGTGCTCTTGGATCTGGGACCGGGCCCCTAGTGTGAAAGCACCCAGGACTGTTGAGCATCTAGATCCCAAAAGGACCATAATGGGACAACATTCCTCTCCCTTCCTGTTTATAGACTGTTGTTAAAGAAGAGGTGATGCTACATTAAGGTAAACACTGCCCTGTCCCTATGGTTTTTAGATTTGTTGCTGCCATCAAATTCGAAGTGAGCTGATATTTTTCATAAAAAGGTAAAATGTCTCAGTTTAACATCTGGTATGTTTTTTTTCTGTTCTATTGTGAATAAAATATGGGTTTTTGAGAACTGACGATTATTGGCTTCAGCGTCCAGACTTTTTTGAAATTGGGGTTTTACTATGGAGTATTCTCACTTTGAGAATTTGTCTCTGCAGACATTAACATTACTAGGAAAGACTTTTAACTGGCCAGTCTTCCTTTTCTTCACCATTATTTTCTGACATTTGCACATGCAGAGCACTCTGTGCTCTCATTGGTCAACGTCTCTGAGGGGGTGGAGCAATCATAAAAACATGCAGGCATCCCAGATGACGCTTGTCTCCTATGATAAAAGACAGTGTGGTTGATGTTCAGGGCTGATGTGGCTACAGTCATGCTTCTGTCATGGTGACCTTAGCTACAGTAGAGTAACCCCCAACAGGAGTCTGGTTCAAAGTCCGGTATAATTGGACAACAGGATGTTTTTAAAAGCTGTAGAAGTCAGCACTTCCAGCTCTCTCCTTCTGGATCTTTCTCTCTCCACTGTCCACTCTGCTGTCACCTCGTCTCCCTAATAGTCCACACTCTTCTGGGGTCTGGCCATCGCTCTCATTTCCTCCCTCTCTCCCTCTCTAAGTGTGTCTCGGATTGATTGTACCTCGGGTTACATATTCTGTCCACATTTCTGTTCTCTGCCGCTCGCCTCTCCTTCACATTCGTCTCCGGAGTGCCGGCCGACCGTGGGCTATTACTGTCTCATTAAAGGGAGGCTGGGGAGACGCAGGCCTGATAAATCAATCAAACTTCCCCTCGCTGTGCCAGAGGGGGAGATGGATCGAGATGGATTTTGTCCCAGCGAGAGAATATCCCAGGGTGCACCTCTTCCAAATGGTGTCAGAGGAGGTATGTGCTGAGGCAGCACGCTGACTCCAACAATAGCTGAGCTTCTATTTTCATACATTTAGGAGGATTAGGCTGGCAGCAGAGGGACAGTCTGTGCTTTCATTATGTCCTATCACACACACTCAACATGGATCACGGTCAAAGACGGCGGTAATTAGACAGGAATAACCGCTGTCATCTGAAGGGAGCTGACTCTGTTTCTCTTCCAGACATTTAAACTCATTTTACTGCTCTGCTGTTGGCCGTCACACTGCTTTATGTAACCCATCAGGTTAATAACGTAAGGCAGTCATCAACTTCACTTCGAGACTGAAACTGTAGAGGACTGCAGACGTTTATGTTGGGTTTGTTTGTGTTTTCTTAGCGATGGTGGCTAATTAGGCCGTGCCTTCTTTGCTCTGGTGCTGCAGGTAAGTCCTAGATGATCCAGCTCTGACAGAGAGCACCTGGGCCCGATGCTCTCAGTCACCATGAAGCTGCCAACTTTAGCTGGGGACAGTTTTTAAGTCTTGGGGGTAGGACCTTTAATAGAAAGGTGGTAGATGACTCTGTCTCTCACATTCATGTGGACCAATTAGAATAGGGGTGTCAAACCCAAGGCCTGGGGGCCAAATATGGCCCATGGTAAAGTTATACCTGGTCTACAGGATCATATCATATTTTTAATATGACTGGCCCATCAGTATGAGGTCTGCAGATTTCCTCCAGTATAAAAATGTTAAGTTAAAGGGATACCTCAACATTTTGGCAAATCTGCCCATTGCCATAATCCCTGTAGTCTTACTAATAGGTTTGTTACCTTTAGTTGCTGGTGCAAGCTATTTTTAGATCGGTGGGGCTGAGATGCGAGCTGCTCTGCCAATGCTGTGGAGTCTTATGGTAGCGTGGTGAATGTGCAGGTCACAACTCGTCCACGAGAGCGTTTTGGAGTTATTGGATTGTGTTTTTGATGAGTTCGATGAGGGAAAGCCGGAATACCATAAGACTCCATTGCGTTAGCTGAGCAGCTCGCTTCTCAGCCCCGCTGATCTAAAAATAGCTTGCACCAGCAACTAAAGGTAACAAACCTATCAGTAAGACTACAGGGATTATGGCAATGGGCAAATTTGCCAAAATGTTCAAGTATCTCTTTAACCTTGAAGATTTGAAACATTCTTGTTAAGTCACACAAATGTTTAAAAAAAAGAGTAAAAATAATTAGATTTAAGTCAGGAATGTGAGGAAATAAATTAACTTGTGTTTTCAATTATATTTTCGATTTTGCATCCCCCGCTTAAGACTTAAACTCATGATTTCGACTTTTACTTCATATTTTGACCTTTAAAACTCATGATTTCGACTTTTTCTCTCTGCTACGGGGTAAGCTAACCCTAACCCTAAAATGTAAGATTTTATTCACATCATTTAACCAGGAGAAAAAAAAACAAGCAAACCTGAGATTAAAAATCTCTTTCTCAGGAGGCAGCAGAATGAACTAGGCAGGGTTTAGCTCAGGTTTAGCTTGCTAGAAAACTAACTGCTAAATATTAAATAAAGCTAAAAAAGCTGGGACTTCATTATTACAGGAATTTTATGCCTTTTATTTTAAACAGATAACATTTTATTACATTTTATGAAGGCTTCTTTGTAAACATACGTGCATAGGAATCCTCAAATGTTGGTGAACATTTACAGCCTGGATTTTACAGAATTACCCCCAAAATATTAATTATTATTTACACAGAGTGATTCCTGTGTTTCTATAAATGAACTAGAGCTAAAAAACCTTTATGTTAGCTTAGCTTAGCTTAGCATACCGCCGTGGTCTTGGGTTGTTTCTGGTATGGGTCAGCTCTTCCTGTGTCCATATTTCCACCTGACAGTAAACGCACCATTAAACCCTGACGGATGGTTTTGTCTGAGCGTTCTTGTCTTTATTCTTCCTTAACCTCATTAAAGTGGCTCCTACCTGAGGATTGAAGATAAGGCACATTTACACGTTGCTCTTAATAAGGCCAAGTGTGTCTGTGACCTCTGCAGAGAGTTTGTCTGATTAAATTAGAATCCATCCTCAGCCGTGCCCTGCTGTGTTTACAGCTCTGCGTTATGCAGTTACACTTCCATCACTGAGATGTATGGATGAGTGTGCTGGGAGCTCTGGGAGCTCTGGGAGCCCCTTCTTCTTCTTCTTTGAAACAGCCATCTTCAGAACAAATGAGTAAACACAAACACACTTTTGAAGGTTTTTTTTAACTCGCTCTGTTGTCAGAAATGCAGCCTCCAGCCTGGGTTAAGATCTCCACACCCTGTGGTCGAGGGCGTCCCTCTGCAGAGGTCTGCAGCCAGATCGTCGTGGAATTTTGTCCTGGCGCTCTGATTGGGCCATATTGAATCTGACAGACCAGTTGTCCAATCACCTTCTGAGAACTGTTTGCAGAGTCCTGCCCTTCCTAGATGCTTTCTATGAAATATATCCATGCAGTGGGTGTGTAAACGTTTGTCAGCTTACATTATTTTCACACATGAGAAATGTGTCAGCAGATGGAGGAGCTACAGTAAACATGGAACTGAATTCCCCTGTGAGTCTTTACTGGCTGTTTAATGGACAACAATCAGGTTTTATCGTTTCACCGTCCCAGTCTGAGATCCTGCCGTCCATCCTGAGCTGTTTGTTCACTCCTGACGTTTCTTATTTAGAGAAACGTTTCCTCTTCCTCCTCCGTGGTCGGCTGTCGTTCAGCTTCCTCTCGTCTCCTGATCAGATGTGACAGTTTGCTGCGGAGACGAGCGCGTCCTGTCAAACCGTAAATGGGGGGAAGTAAGCCGGTGAAATATGACAACAATAAGCTAAACAGCAAACATGATGTTTGTCTGAGATTGATGGAGTCCCCGTCACAGCCAATCAGGAGTGACCATGTCTCAGCGGCGCAGAGGAGTTTCTGCTTAAATGGAGAGTTCAACAATGGAACGAATCAGAATGTCCCGCTCCCCTCAGCCTCATATTTGAGCGTTAGAATGAGCAGCAGCACATTTACAGCCTCTCTGGTTTGATTGTGAAGAACAAACAAAGCTGGCGTCACGCTGAGGTGGAGGAATTACGGCGCCTCATTTCCAGGTTCAGACTTGCTAATCAGATTTAAAAACACAAACAGACAGTTTTAAATACGGCCTCCAGATATTGTTGCTCCTGAATGTTTAATTTGCAGCTACATGTTTCACCTGCTGGGGCTGAATTTGATTGATTCCACCGGTGTGCAGAATTTAAAACAAGAGCGTTAGAAACACAGAGAAATCAGCTGCACGTTTAACAGCACGGCCATGCTTCCCTGACCTCAGAGAGAGAGTCACGGGGCCGAGGTCGAGGGTCGAGGGTCGAGGTGAGCGGAGGAGGACAGGATCAAAACGCAATCTGAGTTTAACTCCACCAGAGCCAGGCAGTTAATCTCATGTTAGAGTCAATCACAGGACAGCCTGCTGAATACACCGCAGACAGGGCGGTGTGTTTTAACCTGAAATGTGTCAAAATAACGATTTGACAGCAGAGATTTTAACTCTACACATGCATGAAAGTGTCTTTTTTCCAGTTTACTAAAATCAGCTTGTGTTTATGATTTTCTTCATCAAAATGAGAATAACATAAAAATATCATCCCTTTAGAAACAAAAATTTACCAAATGAGCCAAAATCACAATTAGATTTTTTTTTTCATCTTGACTCCCTAGTTTAATTTCTCTAACACTGTTGGTTATAATATAGAGTGATTTATTATGAATGTTTGTTGATTTACACATGAGATGAGAAACCTAAAGATGTTTACATATTAAATCACAATATGGGTAAAAAATACATTTATAATATTTTCTCAAACTGTTCAGCCCTAAATTCCTCTCTACATGTGAGTCTGCTGTTTATTCAACATAAAACTCAATAATTTCTCATCTCGTTGTTGTTGGTACAGCTGCTGAAGCATCTGAGAACATCTGGATGTTTCTGTGCCTCTGTGAGGAAAATCTAACACAGCAGACTTTAATACCCATGTTCCTGACAGCCCAAACACCGGCACATGGATATGAGATGTACAGACGCCGCCATGACGCATTTCACAGGATTACACCGTTGAAATTTACGCCCATTCATTTTGTCTGTTTACAGCCAGGGAGGGCGGGGCCACTTTCTCCTGGTTAGAAAATAATCGTGCATGTAAAAAAACAAGCAAACAAACACCCCCCTTTGCTAAATACTTCAACGGTGCCTGAAGCTTCCTCTCAGAGGTCTAAATGATAAATCTGATTACAGAAAGACACATTTTCTTTTTTGGAAGATGAAATAACTCCCATAAACTGGGTCAGTAATTAGAAAATATTTCCTTATTCAGAGAAAAATGGCTTTTATTTCCTCGCTAACCTTCAGGTTCTCTCAGGGTTCAGGGTCAGACCAAGGACCGGCTCACATCCAGGATTTCAGACCTTTGGGCTGTTTAGTTTACATGGAGGCAGACTTTTGGTGTTTTTAAACACAACATTTAAAATACAGCATCTAAACTTCTGATTTTCAGTGTCATGGTGTAAACAGGAAGTAAACAGGGAGTAAACAGGAAGTAAACAGGAAGTAAACAGTCCAGTTCCTCTGAAAACACAGATAAAAGCCCGTTACAGTCAACAGAGCTCGGCAGAGACCGCTTCACAGTTTAGTGAGTTTTTGGTAAAAATGGGCCACAGAACAGCGTCAGCTCAAGCGTATCAAATGTTTCTGGAGCGTTTGATATTTTACCCAGAGTCCTCTGTGTTTCTGTCACTATTCTGGCTACTGCTTACAGTTACAGAGGCATTCTGGGTAAAATAGAAAATACTTAAATGTGATGGTGAGTAGGTTTGGGTCGACGCTGCTTTTGGCCCATTTCTACCGTCTGCTTCTCCGTGTAGCCTCGCGTCCTGGTGCCGCCTTCTTAAAGGGGCAGTGCTCACTGAAATCCCCGCAGGCTGACGCCGCTGCTGCGTACCTCACGCAGCTTCAAAAACACTGAAACAGCCCTTTAATGACCTGTTGTGTGGCGTTAGCGAAGTGTTTTCTCGTGAATGCCCCGCACACAGAAATGTTCACAGTTTTGACTTCAGGATGTTCATCCACACATGAGGAGAAATAAAACCTTCCTGAGAGAAGTTTGTCCCTCAGGGCTGCCGTCCTACAGTCCAGACAGAATCACCAAACTTTAAGACGTCATGTTTACGTGTCATTCGATGATACTGGACGTGTGTTTTCACTTCCATGGACAGCATATGTGTGTGTGTGTGTGTGTGGGTGTGTGTGTGGCTGATCAGGTCCAGAAGTGGCTCTGCTAGCCTGAGAGGCCTTAATTAGGCAGCACGTCTCCTCCAGCTCAGCATCACGCCGCTATCGATCCCCACACATACACGGCGTCTGTTAACGACCTCTGACAGCAGGGGCGGGGCTGCTGGTTTCAGCTAACTGCTCTGGGATCGCTACAGCTGTGACATTAATACAGAGAGTGCGAGTGTGGATATTTACAGCGCCGCTAAAACAAAAGGAACATCCGCTCAGAGCTGCGTTTCATTTTCCGTCCAATTATTGTGCGAGGAAGCGGGGAGCGGCGTCTTTGTGGGGAAAACATTGGTGCTGCAGAAACAGAGCCGTTAAGCTCCCAGCTTTGCCTCGCTCACCGCTAATTCAAGAGAAATGCTGTTGTCTCTGGTCCTTCCCAAACCCCAATTTGTCTTCTTTTTGTTCTCGGCTGTATGACGGTTAAATATGCTGATGAAAGGAGGCCGGCGTTTGCAGGGGAACAACAGAGAACCCGTGTTTTTATACCCAGAGGAAAGCGCTTCTTGTTAGGCTGCTTTTCTGCCTGACTTGACACTTTTGCCGGATCAAACGTCTCATCACAAAAATGCAACCTACAAACAAAAGTGCTTACCCATAATCCATCAGTGCAGGTGTGTGATGCGGCAGGCTCTGAAATGAACAGCAGAGCTTGTCGTTAATCCTTCAGACAAGCTTCCTTTCTAATTAACAAGCTCGACTTTAGGAGCACGGCGCTCAAAGAACGGAGCTTTCTGCACACCGGCGGTGTTTCAGCAGAGTTCAGGAGAGAGCTGTCAGAGAGACGGCGCCGCGTCATCTCTGCGTGGAGCCTGTTTACTAGGAATGACATAATCTCATCATTATGACGGTCTATGATCGATCCGACATGACAGGATTCTGTAGGACGCACTGCCTAAGGCCCTGATCCTCAACTGCAGGCCCAGGGGCCACATCAGGCCCCCCACAGACCTCCATCAGCCCCAGGAAGGTGATCGAACCCACCAAAATGTTAGGGGGGATATGCTGCGGTATCTAAGGTTTCTGTTAAAGTGACCCCAAAAACAGTTCAGCTGGTATCAGTGAATATCCAACCAGTGGATGGTGTTTTGTTCTATAAAGCATCTTTAAGTTTCCTTGAACAGCGCTATATGAGTCTGATGTATTATTATTATTATTATTATTACTATTATTATTATTATTATTATTATTATTATTACTATTATTATTATTATTATTATTATTATTATTACTATTATTATTATTATTATTATTATTATTATTGTTATTGTTATTATAATTATTATTATTGTTATTACTATTATTATTATTACTATTATTATTATTATTATTGTTATTATTATTACTATTATTATTATTATTATTATTATTATTATTATTACTATTATTAATATTATTATTATTATTATTATTACTGTTAAAATTATTATTAATATTATTAGTATTATTATTATTATTACTGTTAAAACTATTATTATTATTATTATTATTATTGTTATTTTATTATTTTTTTTTATTATCATTATTATTATTAATATTATTATTTTGATTATTATTATTGTTATTATTATTATTATTATTATTATTATTATTATTACTATTATTATTATTATTATTATTATTATTACTATTATTATTATTATTATTATTATTATTATTATTACTATTATTATTATTATTATTATTATTGTTATTGTTATTGTTATTATTATTATTATTATTATTATTATTACTATTATTATTATTATTATTATTATTATTATTATTATTATTATTATTATTGTTATTATTATTGTTATTATTATTACTATTATTATTATTATTATTATTATTATTATTACTATTATTATTATTATTATTATTATTATTATTACTATTATTATTATTATTATTATTATTGTTATTGTTATTATTATTATTATTATTTTTATTACTATTGAACCGTTATTATTAGCAGAAGACATCTTAAACCATCAGCACATCAAATTATTATTACACACATCTGAGGATAAAGCTATTATTACGATGCCATGAAACACCTCCATGTTGGCACTTCCTCTCTACTTCCTGGTCTAGTCACATGACATCATTATTATTATTATTATTATTACTATTATTATTATTATTATTATTATTGTTATTGTTATTATTATTATTATTATTGTTATTACTATTATTATTATTATTATTATTATTATTATTATTGTTATTGTTATTATTATTATTACTATTATTATTGTTATTATTATTATTATTATTATTATTATTATTATTATTATTATTATTATACCAGTCCCAACAACGCTCCACTTCCTTTGCTGGTTGTGCACCAGATAGTTGTGGCTGAGAACTGGAGGATGTGAAACAAACCCTCACCCTAAGCCTATGTCTGAGGTTTGGCATGGGCCCTGTCCCGTCTACAGCTAGTGATGAGGAGAGCTCAGAGCTCTCTGTTAGCATTCTGTGTTATTAATAATATCATTTATACACATGCTACTGAAGAAGAGGTCTAATAACAACCTAGAGAGCTCGTCAGTAAATCAGCTGTATGTTCCCTTTAATGTCTCCATGAACACATCATCATACACACAGTCATATGAGCTACAGCTAATCTGTTTTAATACACTTGAATGTCCTCTCATAATAAACTGAAGTTCTTATTTGTGTTTATAGTCGTGACCCTCTGATAGCTGATGAACCGTTAGCCACTGAGCAGAAGACATCTTAAACCATCAGCACATCAAACCTTCCTCCTGCAAACACACATCTGAGGATAAAGCTAATGAAACACACCCACGATGCCATGAAACACCTCCATGTTGGCACTTCCTCTCTACTTCCTGGTCTAGTCACATGACATCATTACCTGTGGATTCCCTAAGCTTCTTAAAGCGACAGTACAGAACTGAAACTACACTTTAAAATTAGAACTGATTATAGATAAAGAACTGCAGCAGTCCTGGTCTGATGGGGAGTCAGACCAGGAACCTTCTTTCAGCACAGGCGCTGACCCTTTAACTCGATCATGTGATTGATTGATTAATTGATTAAATTTTATTATTGTGTCATGCATGAACAATATGCCCAGCCCAAATGGGCTTACAGGACAACATTATCTTTACAGAAAGACCAGAAACCAAAAGTAGACACTGGATGATATAGTAGACTAGTTAAACAAACCGTCCTGCCGCTTCTTCCTGGCTTATAAATATTTAAAGTAAACAACCGCTCCATCCTGTCATCATCGTTGCTCCAGAATATTTCAGGATTTTTTACAGACATTTCAGTCCTCAAAGGTAATCTTAAATCATCGCAGAAAGGACAGAACAAAAGAAAATGAGATTCATTCTCGATTTCACCTAAACCCCAGCGTTCACACAGTCTCTGCTCCTCAGGGTGTTGTTAAACCTGCAAACCTGCATGTGACTGATGTCCTGTTGTTGTTCTCAACATCCAACAATAATTCTCATAAACTCGGTCTGAAACGAGTCATTACAAATTGTTTTAAGCTCAACGACAGACTAAAACATGGAGCAGGAGGGCAGAGATAGAAGGAGGGTGTAGCTGTCAGATGACCCCTGGTTTCCTCTCTGTTCTCCTGAAGTTCAGGCGCAGTTTTAACGCTTCAGATAATTACCCAGCAAACCCGGCATCATGTACTCTCTCCACACAGACATGCTGTAATAACACCCAGGAGAGAGAAGGAGGAGGACCACGCGTTAACAGCAGCACAGCAGCTCATTTTGCCTCCGGGGCCCCTAAAAGCTCTCTCCGTCCGTGTCAGTATGAATGCTAAGTAGATGTGATTTGTAGAAAATGAACTAAAATGTGTGAAATAAGCAGTACAGCAGGTTAAAATGTCTGCAGCACTGAGGTATTTGCATGTGTCAAAACTCGTCATGGAGTTGAAGTGTCTCTGCCACACGCTGCTCACTGAAATGACCTAAATCAGCACAGCCAGTCCTGCATGACTAGTCCTCTTTTACTTTGAAAATCCTCCGGTAGATTTTATTGGGCAGATTTTTAGAAAAGCTGCAGGATGCAAAGAGCTGTGGCACGCCGAAGTCTAAATCCAGCAGCAGAGAGCTGAGGACTCTACAGGAACAAAGAAGGGACATCAAACAGAGAGAAAATGCTCACCTGATCGTTGGCGAGCGGCGCCAAGCTCACATCGCTCTGCAGAGGAAAGAGAGAGAGGGCAGCGGCGAGCCTGTTAACACCCGCTGAAGCAGCCAGAGCCGCCTCTAATGGCCTCGCCAAAACTTTTCATTTTATAATTGGCAGGCGGCCGCGGTGAGATTGACAAATGAGTGTCAGCCATCAGCCTTTCCCCGAGCCAGGGATGCCAAAGATGGAGAGCGGGAATCAAAATAATTAAAATAAATAAGGTGCCAAGCGATGGCAGCGCTCCCTCCAACATGGCAGACGAGAGCTGCCAGCAAAAAAGAGGAGGAGGGACGGTTCGAGTGTCAGTCTTCACCTCCTCTCCTGGACCTCTCACCGCTGAACCGTTATTAGTGACACACAAATGTGCCAGCTAGGCAGCGCTCCTCCATGTCTGTGTGTTAGCAGGCCTGATTATCTGATTGAAACAATGCTCCGGTAATCGGGGGGAGTTTACACCTCAGGATGGGCTCATTTTCACTTCCCCTGCCTGCCGTCTGCCCTTTTTGAGTGCATTGTTTTCCATAGAGGAAGAAGTGAGATGTGATCAGCGTAATGAAGCTGCAGAAAATGCAAACGAGAAGCAGATGTAACGTGAGCGCTGGGGACGACGCAGCAGTCACATCCCTATTTACACCTGAGTTAACATCTTGTGTCTGGATTTGTCTTCAGATCTGCGGCATCTGGATGATGTTTGCTCACAAATCTGTTTCCTCTGATCATCACATCGTTACAAACGGCTCCTGACGCACACAGGGTCATTATTCCAGCCCTATCTGCCTCTACAGACGTGATGCTGCTGCTGGACATATACGGCGTTAATGATGTCTGATATTTCACCGTGGTCCAAACCACGGTTATAACTGTAGCCAGGAAGGCTGGATGGAGATGTACGAGCTGCTCTAGACAGCCTGGAGAGAAATCAGAGAGTCTGCACCACTGTGCTCCGTTATGAAATGATAATGTCTGGATCCTGGCCGGCATGTTTGCTACTGCTTCATAACTAACAGACGTTTCAGCCTGGAGGTGTGGCGTTCACGTGACGGTCGTGTCACGGCTTGATTTTCATTTTGAAGTGCATGTTCAGATGTCAGGGCTCTCAGACTGTCTGCATGAGTTCATCTCACATCTAGAGAGTTCTCAACACAAAGTCCTTCACCTTCAAAACAATGTTTACACCCCCACATCAGCACTGGAATATCTATAATACTGCATCTAAGCTGTACATTTCTGTCCCTTTGGACCCTGAAACAGCAGCCAGGACACTCTTTAAAGAATTACAGTCAGTGTCTATTAACATGAGCCACAGCTCAACATTTCTAACAGAAATTTATTATATGAACTATCTCCACTTGTAAAAACAAGCTAACAAGCTGTGCTGACAGAGGAGAGTGAAGGATGGCCAAAGAAATCTTCATGTTTGACCATCCTGGTGCCTTGTCATCCTCATCTCTCCTGGTTCCTTGTCATCTTCATCTCTCCTGGTGCCTTGTCATCTTCATCTCTCCTGGTTCCTTGTCATCTTCATCTCTCCTGGTGCCTTGTCATCTTCATCTCTCCTGGTTCTTTGTCATCTTCATCTCTCCTGGTTCCTTGTCATCCTCATCTCTCCTGGTTCCTTGTCATCCTCATCTCTCCTGGTTCCTTGTCATCTTCATCTCTCCTGGTTCCTTGCACTGATTTAGGACATCACAGATGCTGTGGCACTCATCCTGACTGTCTGACAGGTGTTCCTTGTTAACTTGCATGCTGAAATGAAAATGGAGCCCTCACACAGTCGTTCCACAGCCACCACAGTCCGGTATGAAGCAGCCATTGTTGTTCAGAGCTGATGATCTTTAGTTTTCCAACATTTTTATTCATAATTCTCAGTCGTTGGTATTCATGCCTTAGGAAAATGACAGGCTCATTCACTGAACGGCTCTACTCTCAGCAGTTTTCATCACATTGACCTCTAATTAATCACTTAATAATTTATCACTCCATTTGTTAATTCTCCTGAGTTTTTATCACCTCCATGTTGATGTTTCTGCTTCCTCCTCTCATCAGTGTGATTCTGTTAATGCTGCTGAAATCAGACTCTTCTGGAGGACCAGATTAGAGCTGACCAGAGGGGGTTCAGTTCAGATCTGGCAGCCTGCGGGTCAATAGCAGTGGCTTGGACTGACAGGCAGACAGGTTGAAGGGACTTCTCATTTTCCTTCTTGCATCACTCTCCTGCTCTGCCCTTCCTGAGCTGTTTGTCCGGGCCTCGCTCTGTAATCAGCGTCAGCGTTCGTCAGCGGCCGAATGGCAATTTGACATTTCAGAACAAAGCTGGGCGCCAGCAGGGAGGGTTAGTGACAGAAAAACAGCGGGGCCAGCGATCAGAAGAGAAGCAAAAAGGTGCTAATGAGCATGTTGGAAGCTCGCAGGTGGTTTTTAGTGACGACAAAGTGGCTTTCACCTGTCTGCTCTGCTGTCATCTCACGTAGCATCGCACATCACGGCACAGCTCTGTTAGATAACGGCACAGAGAAGGACGCAATATGAAACAAACTAGAGAGGAGAGAGAGGAGGGATGAGAAATGAGGCCGGAATCCAAAGAGACTGAAGCAGACTGTTGTAGGTGTGACGGTTGTTATGATCCAGTCAGGAGGGTTTCTGAGATCACACCTGACCACGGCTTCTAAAGGTGAGCAGGGCTGTGGTCTCATGGTGTTTAATTTCATCACACAAGCATCAGAACAAACAGACCTCTGATAACATGACTGATGGAACAACCCTAACCCCCCAACCCTGAAGGAACAACCCTAACCCCAAAACCCTGACGGAACAACCCTAACCCCCCCAACCCTGAAGGAACAACCCTAACCCCAAAACCCTGACGGAACAACCCTAACCCCCCCAACCCTGAAGGAAAAACCCTAACCCCCCCAACCCTGAAGGAACAACCCTAACCCCCCCAACCCTGAAGGAACAACCCTAACCCCCCCAACCCTGAAGGAACAACCCTAACCCCAAAACCCTGACGGAACAACCCTAACCCCCCCAACCCTGAAGGAAAAACCCTAAACCCCCCAACCCTGAAGGAACAACCCTAACCCATCTGATAACATGACTGATGGAACAACCCTAACCCCCCAACCCTGAAGGAACAACCCTAACCCCCCAACCCTGAAGGAACAACCCTAAACCCAAAACCCTGACGGAACAACCCTAACCCCCCCAACCCTGAAGGAACAACCCTAACCCCCCAGCCCTGAAGGAACAACCCTAACCCATCTGATAACATGACAGACAGAACAACCCTAACCCCCCAACCCTGAAGGAACAACCCTAACCCATCTGATAACATGACAGACAGAACAACCCTAACCCCCCAACCCTGAAGGAACAACTCTAACCCATCTGATAACATGACAGACAGAACAACCCTAACCCCCCAACCCTGAAGGAACAACTCTAACCCCCCCAACCCTGAAGGAACAACCCTAACCCCCCAACCCTGAAGGAACAACCCTAACCCCCCAACCCTGAAGGAACAACCCTTACCCATCTGATAACATGACTGACGCCAGTTTCAGACTTTTTCTGCATCAGTTAAGCCTTTTTTGCTAGTTTATATCAATTTTCAGTCTCATAACACGTAATTTCCACCTATTTTTGCCACTTTAAAGCCATTTCAGCCACTTTTTATTCCCCATTTACCATTCAATATGCCAATTTTTGCTACTTTAACTAATTTTGGCCTTTTTTTTTTTTGTTGTTATTCCTGCCACTTCTATCTAATTTTTGGCATTTCTAATCCATTTTTGCTACTTTTAAAATCAAATTTCACCACCTTTCCCACCATTCACTGCCATTATTAACCCATTTTAGCTATTTCTGATGTATTTTAAATCTGTTTTCAACAAAAGGATTTACATTTTAAAAGAGGGCTACTTACTAGACAAATGAATTAATCTTTTTTTCTTTGATAACAGTGGTTATTATTCAGGTTAAATATAAAATACCATAGTTTAACTTGATAATGGACCAGGATTTTGCTGGCCCCCAGTTTGGCTGGGCCCCAGAAAGATCAGCCTTGTCTCCACCTGACTGTTCCAGAATGTTCACGGCTGTGTTCAACCATCTTCAGGTACAGTGGGGTCCCGGGCCCTGGCATCTTTATTTTGGGGGTTGCAGTTGAAAGGTTCAGAACCACTGATTTATATTACAGACTGATAAAATCACCTTAACCTCCTCAGAGTCAAACGGCTGAGATACCTTCATCTTCATGTCTAACTGCATCATGTGAAAGAAGCTTCTAATCATCTGACTGCTCAAAGTGCTGTTACACCACCGTCATACCTAACCATTAATGCTCCCATATCACTCTCACATCCACTCCCATTCACTCTCATTCGCTCCCATTCACTCCCATATTCACTCCCATTCACTCCTATTGACTCTCATATTCATTGCTATTTTCACTCCCATTGACTTCCATATTCACTGTCATATTCACTCCCATTCACTCCCATTCACACCCATATTCACTCCCAATCGCGCCCATATTCACTCCAATTAATACCTAATCACTCCCATATTCACTCCCATATTCACTCCCGTTCACTCCCATTCACTCCCATATTCACTCCCATTCACTCATATTCACTAACAGTCACCCTAAATCAGTCCCATTGACTCCTGTCACTCCCATTCACTCCCAATCAGTCCCATCCACTCCAATATTCACTCCCATTGACTCCCATATTCACTCCCATTCTCACTACTAATAACTCCTGATCACTCCCATTCACTCCCAATATTCACTCCCACATTAACTCCCCTTCACTCCCATTCACTCTAATTCACTCCCATTCATGCCAATATTCACTCCCATATTCACTCCCATTCACTCTAATTCACTCATATTCACTAACAGTCACCCTAAATCAGTCCCATTGACTCCTGTCACTCCCATTCACTCCCAATCAGTCCCATCCACTCCAATACTCACTCCCATTGACTCCCATATTCACTCCCATTCTCACTACTATTAACTCCCGATCACTCCCATTGACTCCCATTGACTCCCATTCACTCCCATATTCACTCCCACATTAACTCCCATTCACTCCCATTCACTCTAATTCACTCCCATTCATGCCAATATTCACTCCCATATTCACTCCCATTCACTCTAATTCACTCATATTCACTAACAGTCACCCTAAATCAGTCCCATTGACTCCTGTCACTCCCATTCACTCCCAATCAGTCCCATCCACTCCAATATTCACTCCCATTGACTCCCATATTCACTCCCATTCTCACTACTAATAACTCCTGATCACTCCCATTCACTCCCAATATTCACTCCACATTTCTAATTCACTCCCATTCATGCCAATATTCAGCAGTATTAAGTGTCTGCCAAAGACACATCAACACGTGACTGCAGGAGCTGGGGATCGAACCCCCAACCTTCTGATGGTGAGATGACAAATAAATATTTGTTTTCTGCTATTATCCACACTAAACTCACTGAACACTTTCATCCATACATACATTTTCTACAACCCTTTTCCTGCTGGGGGTCGGGGGGGGTGGAGCCTATCCCAGCTGTCATTGGGCGAGTCACCAGCCAATCACAGGGCTGACATACACAGACAACCACACTCACACCCACAGCTAGTCTAGTCACAGGCAAGCTAACGAGTGTGGTGGTGGGAGGAGCCAGAGAGAAGACGCTCAGAAGCGAACCAGGAACCTCTATCATGTACTCATTTCCTATTTAACGACCAGTTAGTCTCTTATTTGCTGGCTCAGCTGTCCCAGGTTTTGTGGTGAACTTGTAGCTAGTTGTGTCTTTATTGCAGAGATCCAGGCTGCCTGGAAAGTCTGGTTTAGTGGAGTGATATTCTTTAGCTCATCATAAGGATGGTGAGATGACAAATAAATATTTGTTTTCTGCTATTATCCACACTAAACTCACTGAACACTTTCATCCATACATACATTTTCTACAACCCTTTTCCTGCTGGGGGTCGGGGGGGGGTGGAGCCTATCCCAGCTGTCATTGGGCGAGTCACCAGCCAATCACAGGGCTGACATACACAGACAACCACACTCACACCCACAGCTAGTCTAGTCACAGGCAAGCTAACGAGTGTGGTGGTGGGAGGAGCCAGAGAGAAGACGCTCAGAAGCGAACCAGGAACCTCTATCATGTACTCATTTCCTATTTAACGACCAGTTAGTCTCTTATTTGCTGGCTCAGCTGTCCCAGGTTTTGTGGTGAACTTGTAGCTAGTTGTGTCTTTATTGCAGAGATCCAGGCTGCCTGGAAAGTCTGGTTTAGTGGAGTGAAATTCTTTAGCTCATCATAAGAAAAGCAAACTTTGCTCTACTACCACCATATGGCACAAAGACAAAACACACTCTTCCTCCTAATTTCCCATGCATTTATTCATATGACGTTTAAGATCAGGCCATCTGCCCCGGCCCAGAACGACAAATGAACAACAGGCGTCTATACACGCCGGCCCTGACCTGCTGTCTCTGGTTTCACTGCTGCAGGGACACGAGAAACTGTTTCTCAAAGAAAACCTCCTGCCTTTTTCTGTTACAAAGCTGACCCCGAGAAATAAAGGCGGTTCAGTTGTGAGTTTGCAGTCCTTCAGCTTTTCTTTCATTTATTCTTCCAGGAGAAGAGGAGAGCAGAAAGCAGAGGACAGGCAGGAGCAGACGCGTCGTGTCTCTGCAAAAGGAGCATTCAGCAGAGAGCGCAGAGTTGCCGTCTATTTTATTTCCTTAGATATGAGCCTGAATAAGGTCAGAGAATAACCTTTGAAGTAGTGCACTATAAAACCACACAAGGGCCGCCGCGCACACAGAAGACGGTGTGTGCGCTGTGACATTTCCTCCACCCTCTAATTTGAAGCCGATCCACTTTAAAGATATTGAAGGTGGAAGGACTTTGTGTGTTCCAGTGTTTTAGAAGAGTTTATCATCTGTTGACCTTCTCAGCCACAAAAGCCACAAGCTAGGGGAAAGAAAGGAGCAGGGAACGAGAAAAGCGCCCACTTCTCTGCTTTGTGTTCGCTAAAGATGTCTGCCATGTCGGGCTGCAGCGTGATGAAGGCCAGCAGAGCAAAGAGAATGTCAGGTCTTCATCTAAACATGGGATTCAGTGCTGAGCTCTTTCCATCCACATGCTAGAGACTCCACAGGAAATATCTGAGCCGCACACCGAAGGATTTCTTTATGTTGAGGTTCTAAAGTGCCAGAATGAGCCATGGTGGGCATCGAGACAGTCAGAGGCATGAGCACCGCTGTATCGGGACTTTAGCACAGACTGTCAGGATTTTAGAAAGCAGTTTCCAAACAGGGCAACCACAATGCAGACACACAACGTTAGCTTACGTTTTTGGTTTAACCAGAATCTGCAGGCAGACTCCTGCATGGACGTACAGACAATGGTTGTTCAGGAGTTTGTCTGCAGCATTTGATGGGTTCATTCCTCTTATTAACACATCATGAATGAAAATACAGCTTCTCTCGGTGTAGTGGATCATGAAGTGTTGGATGTTTTGTCGGTGTCTAAAATTGTGACAACCTTTAGTCAAGTAGGATGCTAAGGTTTCATTAGGGGGGCCTGATGTGCCACAACCTGGACCTGGAGCGGTTTTCAGACCCTTAGAACATCCACAGCAGGACCAGGGGCTCATGGTCCCCAGACTGTTGCCACACAGCTGGAAGCATAGCATTGTCCAGAAGGTCTTGGTCTGCTGAGGCATTAAGATCGGCCTTCACTGGAGATAAGGGGTCTAGACCAGACCCTGAAAACCAGCCCCATACCATCATCCCTCCTCCACCAAACTTCACAGTCAGACAGGTAACGTTCTCCCTCCAGCCTCCAGACCCAGACTCACCATCTGACTGTAAACAGAGAAGATGATTGGCCACATAGAACACGTTTCCGCTGCTCCAGTGTTGGGGCTCTTTACTCCACTCGGTGATGCTTGCATGCAGCTGCTCAGCCATAGAAACCCATTCGTGAATCTGATGCTCATGTGCTGGTGGGCCGTGGTGTCTGAGGGTCTTTAATGGCAGCAGAGATCAACATTTCCTTCCAGTCAGTATCTGGTTCTGATCCGTTAGAACAAAAACACCGGAGCTTCACTCTGATTTGGTCCAGGTGCTGTGAGTTACAGGAATTTCACATCTTATTTGAAATAATCCCAACCTGTATGAGCAGCAGCCCTGTAATCCAGTAACACACACACACACACACCCGCACACACCCTCACACAAACACACATAATAACCCAGCAGCACGGCTAAGCCTGGCCGTGAAATGGGATTCTCAGGGATGAGAGCTGCTCTTTGTGATCACAGAGGGGGATCTACCACACACACACACACACACACACACACACATCAGCTCTCTGGATGTGTGTGTCTCTTTATGTTGGAAACACACACGCATCGGAAAAATGAGACAAACACTTCTTTTTTCTCTGAAGGCTCTCTGGAATGGATGTTGTGGGACTCGACTGTTTCTATGGCAACTGCAGCCCATTTACTCCCCACGGTCGGTGTGTGTGTTTCTGCACGTCTTAACTGTCGGTGTGTTTCCGTGCGTGTGTGTGTGTGCGTGCTGACAGCAGCCGACCTGCTCTGATGGATCAGAGCGCTGGTGACGCCGTCGGCTGATGATCAGAAACAAGCAGAGCCAACATGGCGACATCTGTTGTCCCTCTCCTCTTCCTCTGGAGCAAACAAATGCAAACAAATCCATCTCTGAACATATAGAAGCAGAAACAGAGCTCAGAACGTGTACCAGATTTAGAGACAGACGAGTCTGGACTAAAGGAAGTGGTCAGAAGTAGAGACTCAGTGGCTCTGCAGGAAAACTGAAACTGTGGAGTGATGATTCAGAGGAAGCTGAACCAGGAGCACAGACAAGGAAACAGAAATGGATGGAAACAGGAGACTGAGCTGGTAAATAAAGGCTTAAACACATAGACTAGTCTATATTACTATAAAATAAATATTTCATGTTATCATGGAGGTTCTTTTTTGAAAGCTCAGCCTCCTGAGGATATTTGTCCCTTTTGTATTTCAGTTTCTTTGCACCACTTTTGCATATTTCCTCACGCTTTCTTTGAACCTTTCACAGCTTCCTGCTGCCGTCAAAAGTCACATGTGAAGCTGGAGAGCAACTCATTCATTGGACAACAGGTGGGCCAACTCCCTTTTAACCAAACACTTACTGGGCCCCTCCTGTGGGTGGGGCCAGGGCTCCAGCCCCGGTAGGCCCACGTTTTAAAACAGACTGTGGCTAAAGCTTAGCCTTCACACTCTTCACACTCACAGACCTGCTGCATTAGTGCCACTCAGGTTAAGGAAGTCAGCATTTTCCAGAGAGCTCCAGCAGAGGTACAGCTTCCTTTGAAAGGTATCAGACAAGAATATGAGAGATTTAGAACAAATCTTTTCTATGATGCATTGTAATCCATACACAGATTATTCTGCATGGGCTCAGAATGAATCACTGCTACTAACATTGCTTCTAGATTTCCCCTGCAGCTCGTCTTGCAGGAAATGCTCCCAACAATAATCTGTTTGCCTTTCAAACTGGGCTGATATGGATTCTTTCAGGAGTAGAGTCTTTCACAGGGCCCAGATTTTCTCATCTTTGTGCAAGCACTCATCAGTCCTTTGTTCAGACCGGGCTGCTGTGTGGACATGAAAACACTCTGGAGCCTGCAGAGAGAAGTTTCTGACAGAAACATGGAGATCTGACAAATCAGGGACCATTGGAAAAGTTGAAATCCACAAAGAGAATCTATGGACTGGTAGTAATGTCAGATATTCTGGAGCATATCTATCATACAGTGACAGAAAATAAGAACACAATAATGTTGACTGATCAGAATCCTGACACAAATAACCTGACAATCAGCCAGCAATGATCCCTGAAAGTTCTGCTGGTTTTGGATTTAAAATTCATTTTTAAAGACACAGGAGGCTCTGTCACATTTCTACCTCAGACTAAAATCCTAACGGGGTGGTCTGGAGTTTATTCCTCTCATAGGATAAAAGATTTGAGAGGAAAGAAGACAGGAAGTCTTCGAGCTGATTCGTTTCAGTGTTCATGCTGTTTGCTCAAAAACGCTTCAGAAACAAGTTCATCAAAGATTAGGAGAAGGTAAAAGTGAACTAAACTTTTGATTGTTTTAACAATGTCGTTACGGTTATTGTCATGTTTAAATGTCATTCAGAGAGATGCTCAGGTGTTTCAGTCAGACCCACAGGGGAATAAAGTCTTCACAGAGCCATGCAGTCTCCTGGTTCTGTGAGGACGCCACCGTTACAATAAGACAGTTCATGACATTTCACCCCTGCTGGATATTCACCAGTAGGCTGTCAGTGGTATCATTAGGAAGTGGAAGAGTTTAGGAACAACAGCAGATCAGCCATGAAGCAGAAGACCAGATAAACTCACAGAGCGGGGTCAACGACTGCTAAGGCTCATGGGTAAAGTCCATCGCTGAAGAGTTCTGAACTTCGTCTGGCATTAATGTAAACACTAGAACTGCAGCAGGAGCTTCATGAATGGGTTTCCATGGCAACAGCTGCATGCAAGCCTCACATCACCAAGTCCAAGTCCAAGTCCAAGTGTCAGATGGAGTAAAGAACACGGACCCTGGACTGTGGAGCGACCAATCATCTTCTCTGTTTACAGTCAGATGGTGAGTCTGGGTCTGGAGGATGCTGGGAGAACGTTACCTGTCTGACTGTGAAGTTTGGTGGAGGAGGGATAATGGTCTGGGGCTGGTTTTCAGGGTCTGGTCTAGACCCCTTATCTCCAGTGAAGGCCCTTTTCTATTCCAGCAGGACTGTGGCCCAGAGACCAGAGAAGGACTAGAAAGACCTGGTTTGGCGTCAGAATGAACACACATTCCCACAGAAACATTCCTAACATCCGTGTCCTCTTTCACCCTTGAGCCGTCAGTCAGCAGTCATCAGGACTAAACATTAAAGAACTGTGAATGAGCAAACTCTATCTGCTCCTCTGTTTGTATTTGTTAGTCTAAATGTAGCGATGAATGAAACACTAGCCTCATGATGCTAGCCACAACTGCTGTTTCCTGCCTTCAGTCTGCCATGGTCATTAGACAGGCCGAGCCGTTGTTAGCAAAGATCAAACCTTATTTCCTCTGTCTCTCAGCACCAACTGGATCACTCTTTGTTCACGTCTGCATCACATATTTTTACATTTGTGACTTTTGCATGTGTGGACTGCTCTCTCTGGTCAACCCCACAGATGTGATGGGAAATATCAAACATGCTAGACGTTATTTCTGAAGGTCATAGGAAACCCTTGATGGTTATTCACTGTGACACACTTCACAGGAAGTTTCCAGAGAACAGTCGAGGAACTTCATTTTAACCCTTGAGTTGTCTTACATTTAGTATTCTTCCAGAGTCCAGTAGATTTATTTTTCTATCCAGTGTAAATATTCTCATAAAAAAGCAGTTTAGATGTTTCAGGCTGATGGACTACGGTGCTGTAACACGTCAGAGAGGTGGACCTCAGGTTTCTCTGTTAACAAGCTGGTATGAGTTTGGCTTTTATCCATGATGCTTCATGTTTAAAATTCATATAATACATGCACATGTCAAGGTGCTGAGCTGAGGGAGAGATGGAGAGAGAGAGAGAGGGAGCTGCAGCCGCTGCTCTGAACAGTCGGTCATCATTTCAACTGACTGAAAAAATATACAACATTTCACTTGTTCTGAAAGACTCTTGATTCTCTGCAGTGTCAGAGTCAACATATGGTTGTATTGCATACATATATATTGTATATGATGTATAATTTCAGACCTGATGCTCAGCAGGTTGTTGCATTTTGAATCCAAATGTACTGGAGTTTAAAAAAAAAAAAAAACACCTATGCTTCATCAGAATGTTATTACCGGGTTTCTCTCTGAACACAGCTTAGCTATCGCTTTCATTACACCGCATTCCACATTATTATGCAAACAACGTTTTTCTCTGATTTTCTAAATATCAATGCAAATGACAGTCATAATATTTTTCAAGTCATCAACAGTTAGAGTATAATTCAAATGTTTTTGAACAAACTTCATAATGATAACTATTTTTTTTTTTTTCAAATAAAAACTCAAAATGCACTTTTCCACATGTTCCACATTATTAAGCAGGCCACAGGTTTCAGCAACATGGGAAAGAAAAAGGATCTCTGCTGCTGAAAAGACTGAAATAGTGTAATGCCTTAAACAAGGAATGAAAACATGAGATATTTCAGGAAAACTTCAGCGTGATCATCGTACTGTGAAGAAGTTAGTGTCTGATTCAGAGCACAGACGGGTTCCTGCAGATAAAGGCATAATGAGGAAGGTTTCTGATGGACAAATACATCAGATTAAGAGAGCAGATGCTAAAATGCCATTACAAAGCAGCAAACAGAGATTTGAAGCTGCTGGTGCCTCTGGAGTCCCACCAACCTCAAGGTGTAGGATCCTCCAGAGGCTTGCAGTCGTGTATAAACCTACTATTCAGCCCCCCCTGGGAGGCAGTTCACATCAGAACAGCAGCTCTGGGAGGATATTCTGACATCCTGCAAAGAAATTCAAGCAGAAACTCTCCAAAAACTCACAAGTTCAATGGATGAAGAATAGTGAAGGTGATATCAGAGAAGGGCTCCTATGTTAACATGGAACTTGTCCTGTTAAGATGTTTTTGATTGAAATAGCTTTGATTTCAGTAAATATGACCTCCTAATGCTGCAGATTCAACACATGAACACTTTCAGTTCTTTACAACCTATAAAATGTTTTAAAAAGCTGTTGTGCTTAATAATGTGGAACAGTGACTTTTGGGGTTTTTGTTTTTTAAAAAATAATTTTTGTCATTATGAAGTTTGTTCAAAAACATTTGAATTATGCTCTGATGGCTGATGACTTGAAAAATATTCTGACTGTCATTTGCATTAATATTTAGGAAAATAAGAGAAAAATATCATTTGCATAATGTGGAATGTGGTGTATTGCTAAAGTTACTGCATTATTGTACACATGATTTCTACTTGGTAGAGACATCTATGAAGCCTTAAAGGCCCCAGAAATGTGCAGCATTAATGTGTTTGAATGAAGGTCTGTGTTCTTCAATCTTCCTTCCACAGACAGAGAGATTTTAACACAGACTAGACGTCCAGACAGTTGGAGCTAGTAGTCCCACAGTTTGTGACTGTAGTATAAACACACCTGAACCTGGAAGCTCACTGGTTCATCAGTATTCATGGCTACCATTACACCATGAAGACAAAAGAACACTCAGAGAAAAGGTTACTGAAAAGTCTAAGTCAGAGGATGGAGACAGAAACATCTCCAAGTCTCTGAACATCCCCCAGAGTTCAGTTAAATCCATCATGAAGAAATGAAGGAATATGTCACATGTGTAAATCTGCCTAGATCAGACCGTCCTCACAGACTGAGTGGGCGTGCAAGAAGGAGACTAGTGAGAGAGGACACCAAGACACTTATGACTACTCTGAAGGAGCTCCAAGCTTCAGCAGCTGAGATGGAGAGACTCTGCAGACAACAACTGTTGGCCGGGTTCTTCAGCAGTCAGAGCTTTATGGGAGAGTGGCAAAGAGAAAGACACTGTTGAAGAAAACTCAGATTCAATCTGGACTAGAGTTCACCAGAAGGACTGTGGGAGACTCCATGGTCAAGAGGAAGAAAGTTCTTTGGTCTGATGAGACCAGAATGGAGCTTTGAGACCATCAGACAAGACGCCAAACACTGACATCACCACAAACACACCATCCCCACTGTGGAGCAGGGTGGTGGCAGCATCATGCTGTGGGGATGCTTCTCAGCAGCATCATGCTGTGGGGATGCTTCTCAGCAGCATCATGCTGTGGGGATGCTGTGGGGATGCTTCTCAGCAGCATCATGCTGTGGGGATGCTTTTCTGCAGCCGGCCCTGGAAGGCTTGTAAAGGTTGAGGGGAAAATGAATGCAGAAAATCATAGGAATTTCCTGGAGGACAATCTGATTTGGAAACAGGAATGGAACAACAACAAGGAGAATGTTCTGGAGTGGCCGAGTCAAAGACCAGACCTCAGTCCAACAGAGGACTAGTGTCTGGACTTTAAAGGTCTGTCCAGTCCTGATCCCTGATCATTCCAACAGAGCTTGAGCAGTTTATCAGAGAAGAATGAAGTAAATTCCAGAGTCCAGATGTTTGATCCTGACTGAGACCTATCCACACAGACTCAGAGCTGAGACTGCAGACAGAGGAGACTCTCCTAAAGACTGACTAGAAGGAGGAACATTTATGCAGACACTGATTTTACCTTACTGATTTTCATTTATTGGACATTAGTAGAAATCTGTTTTATTTTGTCCTTGAAGAAGTGTTTGTTTAATCAGATGATTTTGACCATTTCTGATGTTTAAAGGCAATAAAAGGGTAAAACATCAGAGGGCTAAAGTCTTTTATAGACACTATCAGTGATGTATATGTGGAGTAAAATCAGTGGGTCTGCCTGCTTCTGTCCTAAACTCTCTAAAGCACTCTCCGCTCTCTGAAGTTGAGTGCAGCTTTAACGATGAGGCTGATGTAAAGCGTCAAACAGAAATCTAACCCAGAGTTAGTGAAACCATGTGATAGTATTACACAGTTGTCCTCATTCTGAAGACACTTTGAGTGAATCCTGAAGGGAAAACTGAGGCTCAAAAGATTAACATGAGAAAACTCAGCCAGGATGTGAGATAATTCCACTTTTATCTGATGCTTTTTCAGGACTTTAAAGTATTAAATATCAAAATATTAAAGCTGGGAATGAAATGAAAAAAGAGATAATGAGTCATTATCCTCTGAAATATTAGAAAAGTGTTGATTTGCATTATAAAAGAGTGAAACAATCTCAGGCTCCAGTGGTAAGAAAACACAGTCAGGGGGGCGTTACATGAACAAACGGCCCTTTAGATGCAGATTTCTCTGAGCTGATGATGTTCACTCTGAAGACTGACTGTCTTTCTGAAGCTTTTTTTTCTCAGGCTGTGAATTTAAATGTACAAAGACAAAAGCCAGACTCTTTCAGCTCCATCTCACTCGGCATCTTCCCGTCTGTTTGTCAGAGGAACAGAGAGAAAGATTTAGTTTGAGTGAAGTTGATAGTCGCTGTGATTCCCCGTCTAGACTGAGAGAAGTTCCACGGCGTACAGTGTGAGGTGAAACGTCAAAAGGTCAGACGTGGTGAAGACGGGGATGAAGGAAAGCAGAGGAAACAGAGAGAAGGGGAAGCTGAACCAGAGTCCGAGCAGTCGGAGGCTTTAAACCGACAAATCCTCCATGTGGAGGAGATAAAAGAGACGAGGAGGAAATAAAGCATGTTTCTTTTAAACTGAATCCATACAGGGCAGCCGCAGAATACCAATCTGAACTCTACCTCCACTCAGAGCAGTCATTCATGGTCTCTGTCTGAAGATGGACCAGAGAGGAGTTCATCTGATGGATCAGAGAAAAACAGAGGCTGTGTTTACTGAGCTTTTAGATCTGAAACATGAAAAACTCACAATGAGAGGGTTTACAGCTGAACCAGGTCTGACTCCAGTCAGCCAAGGCTGAGGTCTCTGACTGATGGAGGGTAAAATTAACCCTTCATTAACGGTGTTCAGTCATTTGACAGCGTGGAGGTGTGGAAGGCACGCCTGCTCTTCAGTTAGAGCCATCTGAAGAAATGATAAAGGAGAACGTTACAGTAAGGACCACGACTTCATCAGATATGGACAAAACATCAAAAAATAACTGTCTATACAGAAACCAAACTGTGGTAATGTCTCAGTTCAATCCCACCTGGATTTTTTCCCTTTTTTTCTGAACTCTGATTCATCTATGAAGACACCGTGTCCATTTAAAATCAGAGCTTATATGAATATGACTGATATTTAAATATGGCACTAACGATGTCTGCTAGAAAAATCTAGAATTAAACAAATAATAGATGCAGATGAGTCAGGACTGCACAAAAAAGGTCCAAGTCATCAAGGATGAATATTGTAGAGTCGCTGTGAGGCGGTTAAAGACAGCTCAGCGTGTGATGGACCACCAGGCCAGATCTCTGAGTTAGAAAAATAAACTTCTAAATCATGAAAAATGAGGCAGTAAAATCTGCTCCAGGATGGTGTGGGCGTGTCTGTTGAATGAGATGAAGCCACGCCCACTCAGGAGAAATATGATTCTCTCAGGTTTGAAAAATGCTCCAACCTGGATGGAGGACTGGTCTGGTCCCCTGGACCTGTCGGCTCTCTGAGTTTAACCCTTCAGAGGAACAGTCCCGTTTCTGTCATGACAGTTTACAGCTGAAACACTAACGCTAACCCTCCATCTACCGCCATCCTGTTTACCAGACGTCTTCGTTCTCCCCATTTCCTGACATCACTCTTCAAAATAAAAGTCTTCAAAGATGATTAGCATTGGAGGCTTTTATTGTGACAGACATGGCAGCTTTAGCATCGTGACTGAACTGTGTCTGCTTAGAGAGAGACAAAGCCACACTCTGCTCCTTTTAATCATCCAGGACTAAAGACAGAGAAATCTGGATTTAAACACACCTTCAGGAGGTGAAAAATAGACAATCTCTCCAGCGATTAGCCTGACCCCTGACCTTACGGTGACCTCTGATCAGCTGCCTGGCTCTGTGCCAGAGCAGAGACAGGAGTTGGGGATTAAAGGTGGGTCCCTATGTCTGCCCAGTCACATGTAGATGTCAGACCAAGCAGCAACCTCCAGTCCTGAAAAATGAAGCCAATGTGGAAGTGCAAAAAATTGCTATACCGCGAGTGTCCACTAGAGGCTGGCTGCAGGAATACTGAAGTCCTGTCTGCACACAAGTTAAACAGCCGGTTTAACACTAGAAATAAACTGGTTTACAGCCTGGATTAACACTAGAAATAAACTGGTTTACAGCCTGGATTAACACTAGAAATAAACTGGTTTACAGCCTGGATTAACACTAGAAATAAACTGGTTTACAGCCTGGATTAACACTAGAAATAAACTGGTTTACAGCCTGGATTAACACTAGAAATAAACTGGTTTACAGCCTGGATTAACACTAGAAATAAACTGGTTTACAGCCTGGATTAACACTAGAAATAAACTGGTTTACAGCCTGGATTAACACTAGAAATAAACTGGTTTACAGCCTGGTTTAACACTAGAAATAAACTGGTTTACAGCCTGGTTTAACACTAGAAATAAACTGGTTTACAGCCTGGTTTAACACTAGAAATAAACTGGTTTACAGCCTGGTTTAACACTAGAAATAAACTGGTTTACAGCCTGGTTTAACACTAGAAATAAACTGGTTTACAGCCTGGATTAACACTAGAAATAAACTGGTTTACAGCCTGGTTTAACACTAGAAATAAACTGGTTTACAGCCTGGTTTAACACTAGAAATAAACTGGTTTACAGCCTGGTTTAACACTAGAAATAAACTGGTTTACAGCCTGGTTTAACACTAGAAATAAACTGGTTTACAGCCTGGTTTAACACTAGAAATAAACTGGTTTACAGCCTGGTTTAACACTAGAAATAAAACTGGTTTAGAAATAATGGTTTACATAATAAAAACTGGTTTACAGCCTGGATTAACACTAGAAATAGACTGGTTTACAGCCTGGTTTAACACTAGAAATAAACTGGCGCCTATATATATATATATATATATAGAGAGAGAGAGAGAGAGAGAGAGAGAGCAGATATCAGATGGATGCCCTATCACACCCTTCCAGCATTATTTCACTTCTTGCTCATTTTTGAACATTTAATTCTTTTTTGTGTCTATTTTTTTTTTTAGGTCAGAGGTCAGAGGGTCACTGGAGGAACTTGTCAGGCTCATTCAGGCACCTTAGATTTTAAATATCTTCCTCTATATCAGAATGAAACCACGTTCAGTGAACTTCTCTCCAGAGTTTTTCCTCCTGTCTAAAGCAGATAAACGATAAAAGACCACGGTTGGTCTGACGGTTAACAGGTCAGCGGTCACCTTTGACCCGTGTTCTGCAGTTTTCATATTCAGGCCAAGCACTGGCGTGTAAAATGACCTCAGGCAGCAGCTTCAGGACTGCAGAACCAGCAGCCCTCTTTATTTGCAGCAGCTCCACCCAGTGGAGTGGAGGTGTAAATACATGCCATTCCTAAACAAGTGCTAGCTCATGTTATTAATTTTCCACAAAATAGCCTAATAACACTGCTCACTGATTTAGATGGCGGGCTTTCCATCATCAAACTAGCTCCTCATGTCTGTCAGTTTAAAGAAAACGTCAGCAGGTTTTTTATTTCTATCGTCAGACCAAACTCCCGTTAAAGTCTGCTGTCTCTGAAACCTTCCTCCAGCCTCCTCTTCTCTCTGTTGTTCCTAGAAACTCTGTTATCGTCTCTGCCTCCTCCACCAGCTGACGGGGATATTATTTATACCCCTAAAGGTAGAGGAGTCTGTGTTTGTGTGTTTGTGCTGGCTCATGCTGAGACACCCCCGAGAGGGTCCTGACCGGGTCTAAAAGGGAACTTTGATCCAGTGGAGATCAGTCCAATAGGCCGAGTTTCCTCTGATCACTTCTGAGTCATTAATCAATCAGGAAACCAACCGGAGCAGAGCACACTGGAGAGTCTGCGTGTTTTCTGTCTGTCTCCCCCAGGCTGTGCTTCCTAAGTGCTCTGATTGGCTCTGGTTGAAGTTGCTCACGTGGCCAACATCGCCTCCGATCTTTGGATCGATCCCTCGGCCTGCTGGTCAGGCTGCCAGGTTGGAGCGGTGTTGTTTTAAAAACATGTTGTGCCATATTGGTTTGGGAGAAGTTCAGGTAACGACAGGTAAAATGACAGACGCCTGACACTGCCCTCTCAGGTGAGTCTGCCTGTAGACTTCAGAGCTGATTCAAACATTCAGGGATTAAAAAACATCCCTGAATCACATCCCAATCAAAGTAAACAAATCAGTACAAGTTGTCCTGGATTTAAAGAGAAAATCAGCTGAACAGATGGTCCAACTTTAGAGAAAACAGGAGAGAAATAATATTATGAGAGATATATTTAATATTTACATTTTCACTTTTGACTTTTAGACATGAAAGAGGTCCAATGAAGGCAAAGCCAATCTTCTGGCACAGCCTAGCTGCATCTGTGTTGCCAATTATCAGTCATAAAACTAGAATACTTTCAGAAAGATTTAAATCACAGCTCTGCACTCAGAGAAAAACTCACATTTCCATCAAAACTGTCAGCGATGAGGAGCTGAAGACTTGACATTGCAGCAGTAGGCGTTCATTTACACTGAAACAAACATGAGTTTTACTGAATCCCAAACTTTCCATCCTGTTTTGGTGGGGGTGTTTAAGGAAGAGGTCATGGTCGTCCAAGAATCTGATTCATCCTTTGGAGAGGTAAAGTTTCAGTCGTGAGCTGTCTGAGGTGAACAGATGATCTCTGCCTGCCAATAAGTCCATTCACCTTAGACTGGATGCAGAAACGGCCTAACCTTCAGAGCCCGTTTCTGCGTTCCTCTCTGGTGAATCCATCTCCAAAGCTCCCATCTGAACCGTTTGGGCCCGGTTAGAAAGCGACAGGACCAATCAGTGACGAGGGGCGGTACTTTCAGGTGCGGCAGAGTCGTGACGTAAACAAGCAGCAGCAAGAGCTGGTGCAGTTATGGAGGAAGAGATCAGCGTGGATGCTTCTAAAGCGCCAGTTTGATCAGAACTTGACAACATTTCTTTGTTAAAAGAAGAACAAAGAACAGCAGTGAGTTGTTTTCTTTTCAAAACCACAAAAGCCGAGTACTGACATGTCTACAGTCGCCATGGTTACCGTTATGCAGTTCTCTATGGAGTTTACTCCTCGTCGTGTGGTTTGTTTCTCTGATTGACCCGTAAAGATGTGACAGACAGAATGATCATCCAATCACACTCTGAGTTTTATTCAAAGGCTCCGCCCTTTCCCAAACACCGTCTATGAGAGGTTTACCACCAGGTTAGAAACGGCCATCTAGGACAGAAACCAAAGGTTAAAGTTTAGGCAGTTCAGGTCAACCCTGCTTCTCCATATCGCCAGATGAGACATTATTTACTCTGAAAGTAACTCAGTCAGGAACACTCTCCTCAAACATTTCACCATTATACTACAGAATGGAGCTCCAGTTTTAGTTAGTGGGTTAGTCAGCAGCATGCTTGGAGACTCATGATCCCCCCGAAACCCTGATCAAACTCAGAGCCTATCACCGTTTTCTCTTTTTCAGGTTAGGATCGTTTTAATGAATTATTTGATTTTGATTTGAATTGATGATTCTTTATTGTCAGATGCAAGATCTGAAATTTGTTTTGCATTAAAACAGCAGCTCTGTCATACACGATTATTGGAGTTATACCACAGCCGGGAAATAAAGGCAAGGCAAGTTTATTTGTATAGCACATTTCAGCAACAAGGCAATCCAAAGCGCTTTACACAGTTCATTAAAATACACTGACAAAGGGAAAACATTTTAAACGAAGCATGTAAAAGGTGATTAAAAACAGCAAATAGATAGACACATCCCTAGTGCCATTTGTCTGAACTTTAGAGGTAAAACAACAGATAAAATCCAAAAAAGATGAAAACACACATAAAAAGTTAAAAATAAAAATAAAAAACAAAACAACAAAGAAAAGCTACAGTGCAGAGTTGGAGCAAAAATGGAAAATTTGAAAAGTAAAACATTTTTTAGTCAAAGGCAGCAGTGAACAGGTGAGTCTTCAACCCTGATCTAAAAGAACCCAAACTCTCAGCAGACCTGATGTTTTCTGGGAGTTTGTTCCAGATATACGGAGCATAGAAACTGAACGCTGATCCTCCATGTTTGGTTCTGACTTTAGGGACACAGAGCAGACCTGCACCAGACCACCTGAGCGGTCTGGATGGTTCATACTGGACTAGAAGGTCTCTGATGTATTCTGGGCCTAAACCATTCAGAGCTTTATAAGCTACCAGGAGGATCTTAAAGTCTACTCTCTGAGAGACAGGGAGCCAGGGTAGAGACCTCAGACCAGGACTGATGTAGTCCACTCTCCTGGTCTTAGTGAGGACTGGAGCAGCAGCGTTCTGGATCAGCTGCAGCTGTCTGATGGACTTTTTAGGCAGACCAGTAAAGATCCTGTTCCAGTAGTCAACTGGACTGAAGATAAATGCATGGACCAGTTTTTCCAGGTCCTGCTGTGACATTAGTCCTTAATCCTAGAAATATTCTTGAGGTGATAATACGCTGACTTTGTTTTTATGTGTTTTTTAAATTCAGGTCTGAATCCATGACACCGCCCAGATTTCTGGCCTGGTTTGAGGTTTTTAACTGAAGTGACTGGAGCTGCATGCTGGTTTTAAGAGAGTCCTCCTTGGGTCCAAAAACAACCACCTCAGTTTTTTCTGTTTAACTGGAGAACATTATGGCACATCCACTCAGTAATCTGTTCCATGCATTTACCCAGTGCTTGTAAGGGGCCATGGTCACCTGGGGACATTGACATGTAGAGCTGTGTGTGGTCTGCATAGTTATGGTAGTTTATTTTGTTGTTTTCTATGATCTGATCAAGTGGAAGCATGTAGATGTTAAACAGCAGAGGCCCCAGGATGGAGCCTTGAGGGACTCCACATGTAATCCTGGTCTGCTCAGATTTAAAGTTACCTACTGACACAAAATAATCCCTGCCCTTTAAGTAGGATGCAAACCAATCAAGAACTGTGCCAGACAGTCCCACCCAGTTTTCCAGTCGGTCAAGTAGTCTATTATGGTGGACTGTGTCGAATGCAGCACTGAGGACCAAAAACACTAAGACTGAAGTTCTGCCATGGTCTGTGTTTCAGAGAATGTCATTAAACACCTTGACCAGAGCGGTCTCAGTGCTGTGATGTGGACCAGAGCGGTCTCAGTGCTGGGATGTGGACCAGAGCGGTCTCAGTGCTGGGATGTGGACCAGAGCGGTCTCAGTGCTGGGATGTGGACCAGAGCGGTCTCAGCGCTGGGATGTGGACCAGAGCGGTCTCAGTGCTGGGATGTGGACCAGAGCGGTCTCAGCGCTGGGATGTGGACCAGAGCGGTCTCAGTGCTGTGATGTGGACCAGAGCGGTCTCAGTGCTGGGATGTGGACCAGAGCGGTCTCAGTGCTGTGATGTGGACCAGAGTGGTCTCAGTGCTGTGATGTGGACCAGAGCGGTCTCAGTGCTGTGATGTGGACCAGAGCGGTCTCAGTGCTGTGATGTGGACCAGAGCGGTCTCAGTGCTGTGATGTGGACCAGAGCGGTCTCAGTGCTGGGATGTGGACCAGAGCGGTCTCAGCGCTGGGATGTGGACCAGAGCGGTCTCAGCGCTGGGATGTGGACCAGAGCGGTCTCAGCGCTGTGATGTGGACCAGAGCGGTCTCAGTGCTGTGATGTGGACCAGAGCGGTCTCAGTGCTGGGATGTGGACCAGAGCGGTCTCAGTGCTGTGATGAGGTCTAAATCCTGACTGAAAGACATTAAAGCAGTTGTTCAGTGTTAGAGGGTAATGTAGCTGCTGCCTTTTCAATAATTTTCCTTAAAAAAGGAAGGTGTGGTATCGGCCTGTAGTCGTTCATTGAGGTCTTGTCTAGATGGTTCTTTTTTAAGAGCTCTTAATAACAGCTGTTTTCAGGGTCTGGGGGAAGACTCCTGAGATCAGAGGCGTGTTTACGATCTGTAACAGATCAGATGCCATGACATGTGAGACCTTTTTGAAAAAATCTGTGGGTAAAACATCCAGACAGCAGTGGGAGGAGTTCAGTTGGTGTAAAATGTCCTCCATAATGTTGTCATTTATAATTTGTAATAAAACCACTAAAGCATCTAGGTAAGGGAGAACACGCCTGGGTTCTTCTGACTCACGACTCCTTTAAAAACGGGCCGCCACCAGAGATGTGGGTGTACGCTGAACTCTACACACAGACCATCATCTATCAGTCTGAGCGTGAGCGTGGACCTCATCAGGTCTGAGCTTTAACTCCTATTCCTGCACTTTAACATGTGGACTAGCTCTAATTCTTAATCACTGTTCATTTTAACGTATTGTCATCTGTCTCTGAATATGTTTGATTTATTATGACGCGTGCTGCTCACCTACTAACCTCCACCTCAGTGGGTCTTTATCTGCTTAAATAAAGGTAAAATAAAATCAAATATAAATCTGACAGTGTTAGATCAGACATGGCTTTTAGAATTCATTCAACATCACACCAAAACTGACAATCCCTGTCAGCATCTGTGATTTTTAAGCGATGATCAGCTGGTTCCTCATGGTTTGTTGTTGTTGATGGAGGATTGCTCCTATCCGGGATAAAAAGATAAAACTAGAGAGGAAAAGAATGAAACATTCAGTTTGTAAAGAGGTCAAATATTAGACTGCAGTGAATGAATCAAGGGTTGAACAGGAAGAGGACTGATTTAAACTAAATAATAGTTTAACCCTTACAGTGTTAGAGGCTCTGGGTACAGTTTAATGGATTAAGTTATGATTCCAGTAGAAGTGAATCCTTAGCCCGATGAAGACGTACTGTTCCTTTAGATAACTGCTACAGACTTTATTTCAGCACCACGGACAGAGACCCAGTCTACAGTCCAGACCAAACCAGTGGAACCAGTTTGTTCCTAGAGTTAGTGTTCATTTAGAGCAGTTTAACTCAGAAATAAACCATAATAACATCATGAATGTTTCCCCTCCTCTGACCAATCAGAGCCTCTGATTCAGCCCCAGAGCTGCCCCTCATGTCCAGTCATGTCTGATCATAAATCCTGTTAAAGTGGTGGATTTCTCCACTCTGTTTCACTGTTATTTTACTCCAGCTGTAGATTTAGACTGCAGATTCCAGTCACACTGCTGTCATTAATTCTAGATATTATGGTCTGTTTCTACAGACGCCATTTTCCCCCTGCAGCACCCTGACGTCCATTTACCGTCTCAGGAAGGAGACTAAAGTCTTCATTAGTGAACTCAGGCTGTAGCTCAACACTTCTATTTAATTTGCTCTGCAGAAGTGAGCCAGGTCCTGAACAATGACAGAGTCTGATCAGAAAGTTCTGGTTTGGCTTCATTACTGGGAGTAACAGACGTTAAAGCAGCGGCTGTGCTCACGCTCCAGAGGAGGATTTTTTTGTCTGTTGGATGCCTCTTTGTGCGTCAAAAGCTCTTCTCCCACTTCTCCTACGCACCTCCTCCTCCTCTCTGAGTCCTCTGGGCCAATTTTTGCAGGCAGCGGGGGACGAGGGGAATGAGTCTCCTCACAGCGAGGTGTGGCGCTGAATGGGGAGAGGATGATGAAGGCTGGAGAGAGAAAAGAGACAACACTTCACTGTTGGCAAACTGAGAGCAGACGAGCTTCACAAACCTTCTGCCTTTCTTTGTCAGACTGAAGAGCACCAGACTTCTTTTTGTTAACACACATTTACTGAAATCTTCCTCCGCTTCCCGAGGACGCGGAGATCATTACTCTGGTTTGTTTTTGTTGGGAACAAATTTGAATTCATTAAACTTTTTTTCTTCATGATCATTGAAAACTGGTCTGGAAGTGTGAAAACACGTCACACATTCACTGGTTAAAGAAATCAAAGCTGTTCAGCTCCACATTTGGATTTTTATGAGGGATGTTTATGTTTTTAAATCAATCAGGTCATTTTTAAACCTTTTACTCTTAATACAGAACAAAACGTGCACAAATATGTATGCAGCTTTCTCATAGGGGCTCTACCTGTAGGCAGGGCCGCCTGTAAGACGGGATGAAGAGGAGAGCCAGGGCCCAGCCTACTGGGGGGCATCATGGTCCGTTGTAAAGTTAAGCTGTGATTTCTATGTTTTAAATTTAATCTGAATAAAAACACTCTGATTAAAGCAACAAAAATAATTCATTTATTTATGTCTTTTGAAACCTTTATTTAACCAGATAAAACCACTGAGATGGAGATCTCTTTTACAAGGGCGACCTGACCAAGAGGTCAGCAGCACACACCATAATACCGTATAATACAATATTGTCCTCTTTCAAAATAAAAGCCCTTTTCTTAAAACTGAATTTTCTTTTCTTAAATATGATAACAATGCAGATGCTTGGGCACAACGACGAAACCATGTGGGAAGTAAAGTCAGACATCCGAGCTAAGCCATGAAGCACGCAAACATAAGGATGCAAGAAGATAAAGAAGAACAAACTAAATCAAATTTAGGGGGAAATATGAAGAATTTAAAACAGTTGGCAACAAAGTTAAAAGATGCACAAATGGTAGTGCCTTGGATTCTGACTGCCATCCATACTATGGACTGTTTGTGAAAAGTCATCGCTCCCTTTTTACGTTATATCTTTGTTCTCTTATCCTGAAGAGTTTCTGATCCTGGCGACATAGTTCAGATACCTTTGACCCCATGTAGCACTCACACACCTTTATTCTCAATGAAAAAGTAGAATAGTCAGGCAAAATGGCTGGGAATGGTGCAGAGTGGTAAAAGAAAATCTGAACTTTCACGGCATTGATGTAAACTCTAAACCTGCAGCAGAAGCTTCATGAGTGGCCAATCATCTTCTCTGTTTACAGTCAGATGGTGAGTCTGGGTCTGGAGGATGCTGGGAGAACGTTACCTGTCTGACTGTGAAGTTTGGTGGAGGAGGGATAATGGTCTGGGGCTGGTTTTCAGGGTCTGGTCTAGACCCCTTATCTCCAGTGAAGGCCAATCTTAATGCTTCAGCAGACCAAGACCTTCTGGACCATGCTATGCTTCCAACATTTTTGGGAAGGCCCTTTTCTATTCCAGCAGGACTGTGGACCAGAGACCAGAGAAGGACTAGAAAGACTAGAGTCCTGACCTCAACCCCATCCAGCACCTTTGGGATGAACTGGAACAGAGATTGTGGTCCAGGCCTTCTGGTCCACCATCAGAGCCTGACCTCACAGATGCTCTACAGGATGAATGGACACACATTCACACAGACACATGCCAGCCCTTCTTGTTGCCTGTTAAAGCTGCAATGATGAGGTGTCTGAATACTTTTGTCCATATAGGGTATCAGCATTATTTCCTTCATCCAGTAGAAATACCGTAGTCTAAGAACAGATGAAGCCTCGTTTTAACAGCTCGGACTAAACAGAGACAACGGTGACCGCTACAGAAGTCCTTAAACCCAGGTAGAACGTCTCTCTGATGACCAGAACCCTAAAATCAGGTCTGAGCTGCAGCATTAGCCTGTTAGCACGCTCACATTCAGACCAATCAGAGCGATGGTCTGTTTGGAGGAAGAGCGTTGGGTTTTCTAGGTGGGCCGTGGTTACAGATGGTCCTCGGTGCTGCAGAATAACACCAGCCATGATCCATAGAGCGTGTTTTATGAAATAGTTTCCAGAGACAAACCTTCCTCTGTGTCTGTGTGTGCAGTTTAGTTTGTTTGGTGTTCAGAGACTAAAAGCTTTTCTCCTGCACTCCTTTTCAGAAAACCACACACTCTCACACAGCAGGTTGTGTCTCTGCTTGTTTTCGGCATCGATCCCAGAGATCGACCTGCTGAGCTTCACAACATCCAGTCAGTAACCAGTCAGCCACTGAGCGCGCTCCATCGATCCTCTGCTTCACTGACTGACTGATTAAAAGCCTGACACGGCTGTTTCCTGCCTGTTTATTAACTGACTGACTGCTTTCTTGTTTGAGCCGCTCTGTCACTGCACTCCACCAGCAGCTCCTCCTTTCAACCTTCCCCGCTCCATTCTCCTCGTCTTCTATGATGTTTCCAGGTCCTTGGCGGGTCGATGAAGGTTCCTGTCATGTACCTCCATGTGAGGCTCAGAGAGAGTGAAAGTGTCCTGTACACAGCAGGGCCCAGGTTTGATCTCCACCCCTGCTTTTCTTCGGCTCGTACATTAAAAGGACTGACGGCTCAATAGCTCGCCATGTGGCAACACTCGATACGCCGGCTGTGAAAGGCTCCTGATTGGATGAGAAACCTTTTCATGGATTTGTACGGAGAGGGATGTGTGAATGTGATTGGTGCAACTTCAAGCTATGGAAATCCACAATTCATAGCTATTATGTGATGTCATACAGGTACGGAGCGGCCTTTGGCGGGCATTAACAGCCTCCTCCTGATGAAGGACAGTTCACTGTCCAGATGAGATGAGCCAAAGCTCCAGACTCTCACCTGAAAAGATGCTCCAGTCTCCCTGTAGGTTAAATAGACGGCTGTTCCAAACTGGCTCCTAATCCTGCCTTAGATATCAGATAGACTGATCAGACTGTGACTGTTTTAGTCCAACAGTACCGCCCATGATCGCTGACCTACAGGGACAGCTGACAGAGACCTGATACCAAAGTTTAGGCTTCTGCATCAAGTCGGTGCAGCAGCTAGCTGTAGCGTCCTACACCGCTATGAGCTCTGCAGTCCTTCAGGCACTTCTCCATCCTAAGGTGTAAATATTGGATGCTATGTGCACATTAGCATGGCCCAAACATTTAGAGAATTCACTGCACCAGAAACGAAATGATTCAGAAACCTCATGGTCTAAATTTCCACCCATCCATTTTTGGTGGTATCCACCGTGACATCCATCATTTCTAAATAGATCTGTGTATTAATATTTCAGTTTTATTACTACTCTAACTGGCGGCGTGTCTCTGCGTTGATTTACACGCCACACTGTTGCTCCAGCTGCTCTTGTGCGTCGTTGACTTCAGGCCTTTACTCTCAAACTCCCACAAAAGACGGACGCTACACCAGGCTCATCGTCTAGTGACGGGCCTTTCATGAACGAGTCGGTTCAAAGAGCCGGCTCTTTATGTGAATGATAAGAGCTGCTCTTTGAGAGCTGTTTCATTTTTACTGTTACCGGTTTTATTTAAATAGATTGTGAGTCTGTTATGTGAGTGATGGGCAGGATGCTCTTTTATCCTCTACCAGAGACTCACCATGCATCAATGACTCATGTCTGACAGTGTGACATTCATGTTTTCTTTCAGGCGTGTCATACAGCCCAGCCAATGAGCAGATTTCTTCTGACCCGCGAGGGGTTTTGGGGAGACCGTACTTTTTAAAGATAATTACACGATATTTACATCAATTTTAAAGACTGAGCAGTTGGAGTAAAATACCGGCCCGTGTTTCAGTCACATGTTATGACACTGGCAGGTCAAATGAAGCCAAACTGGAACCTGAATGACGAGCCAAGTCAAATGATCTGAATCACTGAAAAGAGCCAGAATCTCCATCACTACATGAGTGAGAGAGAAAGTGACAGAGCTGGAGAACAGCTGAACTTTTCTGGGACATGCCCACAGGGAAATGTATTTGACACACCTGGATGTGATGATCCTCCTGCTCCACGATCCCTGACTAAAGTAAGCTCTCTTTAAAGCTCTCCTCTATTCTCAGATCAACAGCAGATGTCTCACACACTGGTGTTTTACATTATAGTTTACAGTTCGTCTGTAGTCGCTGCTGCGTAAACATGTTTGCATACATCTCCGTCTCCATGCAGCCCAGCGGTGGGATGCTTTGTCCCGGCTGCATGATAAAAGGTGAACTGTAAAACTTTGTAAATAATCTTAAGGCTCAGCTTTAATGCTCCTCTGATGATGTGTGCGGGGACGCTGAACCTCGGTGTCGTGGCGTTAAGCGTGCAACGACGGGGTTAAACAGCTGAGTCTGAGCTGATGGAGGTCTGCTGCAGTTTTTAACTTTCAAGAACTTTCTAGAGATTGGGAAACAATTCCCCCTCTGTTTGACTTAGACAGAAATGAGGATGACTGATGCGTAAATAAGGTCAGTAAATATTACTGAGCTAAATCAGTCTGAGGCCCCCCGCTGTTCTTTATGCATGTGTGGCACCGTTAACCCTAACCCCCCTGAGGACCTGGGTGTTTTAGACTTTCCTTCATGCTGGGAGAAAACTGTCAGGGTGGTGCTTCACTGAACATTAATACTGGCATTCCTTTAATTATGCATTCCTCTGTTATTCTGAATATTCAACGTGGACTGTCAGAATCCGTGGGCGACACAGGAGGGATTTCCCAGACCTGCTAGAGTCTCTGTAATGGTCAGAAATCCAACAGGAGCAGGAATGAGAAAAGCGGCGGCGCTCTAGCTCCAGAAATATATCACAGAGAAAACATGAACACACAGCCAGGGATCCTGCCCTGGCAGACCTGGAAACACAAGGCAGATGATTTTCTCCTCCACCACTGTTGTTGACGCAGCTGGTATCATAAGACCCGCCCCTTCCTGGTTTAACTGACCAATGAGGTAGCGGTGGTGTTATTGAGAGCAGCGCTGTCACAATGTTGAACTTCTCAGCTGAGAGTAGTGAAGATGCTGGACTAAACTGGTTTAGAGAGGAAAAGGAGCCCCACCGCATTAAAACCATGAACCATCTCTCCTCTTCCTCCATCCAAACTTCCAGAGCCTTCACGTTCTTCCTGGATGTTCTTTGGACGGCTGTCAGCCTCAGTGATTCAGTGTGACTTCTCAAGGAGAAATGAAAGCATGTTTATTTCACACTAAACTCCACGTTCCTCCACCTTTTAGCGGGCTGATATTCACTTTAATTTTCTCATCAAGTGTTTGGCTTGAAAACAGCCTTGGGCTACAAAAACACATCAGATGGGGAATTTCACACATTTTCTTTTTACGAGAACCTCAGCTCGTTCCATAAAGGTGAAATAGCAGCATGCCTGACCTGACTGATGTTTTTGTGGACGACTGATGATAAACTCTCCGCCTGGTGAGAGTAAATGAACAGGAGGGGAGGTGGTGGAGGGCTTCTGCGTATTTATTTCTATGTTTTTATCAGTGCCGGGCTGCAGAGCTGCATGTTTTCACGGTGAACTGGTAATTTCTCCGAGTGGAAGCGGATTGTTTCCCACCTTTGCTCGCTCGTCCTCCCACTCGGAGCTCGGCGCGGCGTTTTTTAAAGCTGTTTTCTTGTGGCTTTAGTTGGCGAGGGCGAAGGCACAAAGACCCTGCGAAATCACACAACCCCCCCTCTCTGAGATGTTTCAGCTTTTTAACATGCATGTCAGAAAAGCAGGAAGAGGCGGCCGTGTGAGGAAGGATCACATTAAAGCAAGAAACAGTTTGTACAGAGGGCGTTCAGGGCGCTTCCATTCTCTTTGGAACTGGATGTGCTTTTATTGCATTACAGAGTTTATCTACTGAGTAAATGTTCCACGCATGTTTATAAAAGTTCACAGTGGAAAATGTTATACCGAGGCTGTACTTAGATTCTTAAATACCTTATTTAACACCCTCGTATGTTTGACTGCTTCCATATAGCTCTCTAAATCCAGACTGGAGCTCCTCCTCTCCTGAAACAGTCTGCCAGCTTCAGAATGGACCGTGCTTCTATTTGCAGGAAACATCCATGCTTTTAGGTCTGAATGGGTCTAAAACGTAACAGTGATGGTTTCATGGAATATAACCTATCATCCAGACGGACAGGAGATTTTATGGATGCTTCTCTGGATGTGAAGGCCACATTTCCTCCAGTTTATCCAGCCTTCTTCCACCAGCCTCCAGTGACTATAAATCGTTATGAGGGGACGTATGAGCCGCGTGACAAAGTCAGGGAAAAATAAAGTAGAAAAGCTGCACTTCATAGTGTGTCCATTTGAGGCTGAATGCAAAAGCCCCAGACCACAATCCTCCAATCCCTCACCACAGGGACCAGGACAGGGCCGGGGACAACCCACCGCCCCTCTCACTGCCAAAGGTCCAGGATTTATGTCTTTCTTTAGATTTTAACAAATGTTTGTTTGTTTATTTGTTTGTTTATTTATTTCAAGGATAGCCCCTTCAGATGCATCATCTCATTTTCAAGGGGGTCCTTACAAAACAAATACATTCATCAGTAGTACAAAATCATAATTAGAGATAAATCCAAAACACAATACAGAAACATTTAAACGTAAAGACACCCACTCCACACACACACTCACTCACACTGAATGCTCCCCCAAGCCTAGCCACCCACCCCCCAAATACACAATATGCATGTACATATATATTCATACGTACTGTACAGTTCATATACACATAGGGTACTCAACATCAAGACACATGGTAAAGCACAGTTAATGCATCTAGATATAAGGTACACAAGCATGAACAAGAGGAGAGTCAGTCCAGACAGACTGAATCCAACAAAGAAAAAGAGTCAAAAGCAGGAGCAGGATGTTTGACAATGAATAAGTAAAGATGATTTAAAAATATGAAAAGAGGTGATAGATCTAAGTGAGTAAGGTAGATTATTCCAATCTGATGGAGCTTTAAACTTAAATGCACGGCGACCAATTTCTTTTCTGATTCTTGGAGTAAAGAAAAATAAGTGATCTGTATTCCTTAGGCTATACTGTGAACTGAAAGGAATTAAGAATTGCTTCAAATACGTAGGAAAATTAAAATAAATACATTTAAAAGTAAATAACAACCAATGAAATTTCCTTCTGGCTTTGGGAGCCAGCCAATTCAAAGACTCATACATTAAACAATGATGGGTCCTGTACGGACACCTGAGAACAAATCTACAGAGACGATTATATGAAGTATTGAGAGGACGAAGATTTGTTTCCGGGGTGTTACTATAAATAACATCGGCATAGTCAAGGATTGGCAGCAACAACTGGGTCACGATTCTTCTCCGGACTTGCAGGAAAAAACATTCAACAGAACGGTAAAGTGACTTTAGACAACCATATATTTTCATAGAGATTAAGTTGATATGAGGTTTGAAAGATAGCTGAGAATCTAGCCAAAGGCCTAAATATTTAAATTTATCTACTTTTTCTACTGCTGTTCCATCCAGGAAATTAATATACCAGTTTTTTGTTAAAGGAACAGAATTTGGTTGAGTGCAAAACAACATAAAATATGATTTTTTTCTTATTCAGAAGAAGCTTATTGGCAAAGAACCATTTTTGGACTAGATTAAAATCAGATTGTAATGAATACTGAATTTGTGAAATGTCCGAACTGGAGGAGTATATTACAGTATCGTCCGCATATAAATGAATTTGACAGTCAGAACAGACTTGTGGGAGGTCACTGATGAAGATGGAGAATAAAAGAGGACCTAAAGATGAACCTTGCGGTACACCTTTGTCAATAATCTTAAAGTCTGACTGGCTGCCCTGAAAAGAAACACACTGACTTCTATAATTAAGAAACGAGTTGAAAAATATCAAGGAGTCAGTGGAGAGACCAATAGCATGTAGTTTATCTAAGAGGAGATAGTGATCTACCATGTCAAATGCTTTAGCAAGGTCAATGAATATAGCACCTGCAGGCATATTACTATCGGATGATGACTGTATGTCATTGGTAAATTTTAAGAGAGCAGTGGTGGTCGAGTGGTTTGGTCTAAAACCAGATTGGTGAGGTGATAATAGGTTATGATCAGTAAGATATTTAGATAGTTGATTAAAAATTAGTTTTTCAAAAATGTTTGCTATGCTATTAATAATTGAGATAGGTCTATAATTATTGATGTCTGTGGGGTCCCCCCCTTTATGGATAGGAATTACTCTAGCACATTTCCAGGATGGGGGAGTTTTACCAGTTGAAAAAGATAAGTTAAATAAATCAGCCAGGGGAAATGATAAAACATGCGAGGCAAGTTTAAGGAACTTAATCTCCAGACCATCTGGACCAGCACTGCATCCAGAGCTTATACCATCAATGACCTGTTGGACATCAGTTGGTGTGATTGTTCTAAAGGAGAAGGAGCTGTCACCTCTGGTCTGAGTCGGGTTACAGTCAGAGTGAGGGTGACTAGACTGGGAGCTACCGATGGTGGAGAAGTGTTGGCTAAATGCCTCTGCAATTAAAGATGGTTCACTGACAGTTTCATTGTTCATTTTGATATGAGTAGTATTATTTTTTGTGGGTTTGTTGGTTATACTATTGATTCTCTTCCAAAATTGCTTTGGGTTCTTAAAATTAGTTGACAGACAGTCCTTGTAGAAATTTGCCTTAGCATTTCTTGTATTGCTTTTACATTTATTCCTCAGCTCTTTATAAGCATTCAAGTCAGCAGAATCATTTGTTGCACGGTATTTTTCCCATGCCTTGTCTCTTTGTTTGAATAAATGTATAAGATCTCCTTTTATCCAAGGTAAATGTGGACCCTTGACTTTAATTGTTGTCCAGGGAGCATGTTTATTAATTATCTCAACAAGCTCAGTATAAAGGAAATTCCAGGCATCTTCAACAAATGGTATTAGTTGAAATCTTTCCCAGTTGATGTTTAAGATATCTTGAATATAGAGATCAGAGTTAATATTATTAGTTTTCCTTACTTTGATAAGTTTAGGAGGAAGATGCAGCATCCTGATTTTCCAAACACAAAAAACCATAGAGTGGTCACTGAAAGAATCAGGTAATACCCCAGATTGTATAATTCTGTCGGGATGGGAAACTAGGATCCAATCAAGCAGAGAAGAAGAACTGGGACCAACTCTGGTAGGTTCACTTATAAGTTGGGTTAAGTTTATGCTGTTGAAGAGATTACGATCATTATGAGATGAATGATCTGCCCAATTGGAGTTAAAATCACCTAATATGATTTTTTCATTAGTGCAGTCTAAAGAATTAATAGTGGACAAGATACATTCAGCTGTTTCAGCAGGTGCTTTTGGGGGTTTATAGATATTTCCTATGACCAGTTGTTTGTTCTCATGTAAAATAATTTCAACAAAAAGGCATTCAAAATGCAAGGGCTTCACAGTTGGTGAGATAAGTTCTGCAGTCAAGTTTGAGGATACATATGTCAAAAGACCCCCTCCTCTTGAACCCCTGTCTTTTCTATATAGGACATAGTTATCAATTGTGACTTCATTATCAGATATATTGCTGTTTAACCAGGTTTCAGAAAGAGTAATTACATGAGGTTTATTATAGATGAGCCAGGCTCTCAGTAAGTCAATTTTAGGTGACAAACTCCTAATGTTCAAGAGAATAACTTGCAGACCTTTAGTAGATTTAATTATTCCGAGATGAAGTAAGAATAAATATTCAAGTAATGTGGCAGAGAAAATGCACACAGATCAACACCACTGATAGTCATATGTAATGAGCAGGGACAGGTGAAGAGAGAAGCAGGAGAGCAACACACACACACACACACACCCACACCCACACACACCCATACACACACACAAACAAAAAAGAATAAGAGTGGGTACATAGCTCATGCTCCTAGCTCAGTCTGCATGGCTCATTCTTATTAGAAGAAAGGAAAACAAAAAAAATTAAGAGGTAAGTTTATTAATACTAATTAATATAGTAGGCCTTTATGAAGTCATCTGATGACATGATAGGAAAAAGCGATATAAAAGAAACCTCAGATGCTTCAAAATTTATTAACTTCAACTTTCAGAGTTTTCACCGATTATGTTAAATTATTGTGAGGAACTATCCTTTCCCATCAACTAAAGAACAGCCGAACTCTTTTAGTGTTACACAGTTTTACTGCAGTTTTACGGCAGCTGCGACACGTTTTACGGCAAACAATAGTAAAGCAGCAGGCATCACAGCAGCCCAACTATCACACTGTAAATCAAGACAGAAAAAACAAACAAAAAGTTGCCGGTCCAGCGGTAAAATAAATACAGGGAGGGAAATAGACAAAAGAGTTCACCTGACGGTGAAGTAGTAATAGAAAGGGCAAATAAACCAAAAGATAAGTAAAGTTCATTAGCCAACAAAGTTGTGTGCTGACGTTAGCACTAGTCGTTAGCCACTAGCGTTAAGCTGTCATATCAGAGTCAATGGAGAAAAGTTCACCAAGAAATGACTCGGCTTCATCGGGAGTGCGAAGAAAAAGTGTCTTACCGGCATGGACAACTCTCAACGTGCAGGGAAAGATGGAGGCATATTTGATGTCACGGTCACGAAGCTTTTTCTTAACTGCATCAAATCTCCGGTGTCTCTGGATCAGACCAGCGGAGAAGTCCGGGTAGATGTAAACTCGAGCTCCTTTGTACTGAGGGGGCTCCTTCTTCTCCCTGGAGAGTTTCATTATCTTCATCTTGTCCTGGAAGTAGTGGAGCTTTACCACGAATGGCCTGGGACCCTTGGCTCTGGAGGTATCCTTGACTGCGGTACGATGACAGCGCTCGATCACCGGAGGAGTGGAGAAATTCGCTTCACCTAGAAGCTGCGGAATCAGACGACTCATGAAGTCAAGGATGTCGTTACCCTCGGCCTTCTCGGGGATGCCGATGAAGCGTATGTTGGAGCGTCTGCTCCGGTTCTCGGCGTCTTCAGCCCATGCCTTCAGGTCAGTGTTTTCTTTTTCAAGCACCTTTACACGTCTGGCCAGGTCTGTGATGTCATCCTCGTTGGAGCTCACTCTATGCTCAAGCTCGTTTACCTGCTCTCCAAGCATACTAAGTGAGCCATCTATTTTAGTCAGACTGGCTCCAAGTTGATCCATTTTAGTGTCCATGTGTGTGATCATATCAAGCTTCATTTGCTGCATCATATCCAGGACGCTTTGAAGAGTAATTTGCGCGTCACTCATTGTGGAGCCAGCAAACTTTTCCACTCAATGTAAAAAGAATAACTCGTTGATTTGACGCAAAAGGCTGCTATAGTTTACGTTATTAGCTCACCACAAGTGGTTCATCAGCATCAGCAGAGTTTAGAGTGGAAATATAAATCCCAGCGACCTCAATAGACAGATAATTGAGCCAGCAGACTGCAGCTTGTAGCACCCGCTCACATCATGGCAGCCATCTTGTCATGTTGGTGAACCTCCAGATCCAGCAGATTACCGTCACCTGTGGCGGCGCCGCCTCAAAGCTGAGCCTGTCAGGTTGTTCTAGGTTTGAAATAATTACTCCAATAATTCTAAACTTATCCAACAAAAGGAAGGAATGCCTCAACAGTTTGATTCAGAAACTGAGAATCAGTATCAGGAAATGCCAGACAAAAGATTCAGATGCAGACACAAACACAGGCAAAAGTTCAAATCTGTTTAATGGAGGCAAGGTTCGGTGCACAGGAGGTCGAAGGTGAAAAACTGTGTCAAAACATGAGGAATCTAACAGGAAATAAGGCTGGAAAATAATGCACAGAAGGAGTAGAACAATACACACCATCCCACAACCTTCCATCTTCAGACACCGGCCTACTTTCCATGCCCAAAACCAAACTCTGAACCTACGGAGACAGAGCCTTCAGTGCTGCAGCCCCCACCCTCTGGAGCACTCTTCCTGCAGACATCCGTAGCGCTCCATCTCTGGACGTCTCAAGCACCACCTGTTCACCACAGCCTACAGTCTTCACTAAACCACCCTTACACTCATCCTACCCTCACATAGTTTGTCCATGTCTATGTGTTCCTGTAAAGCGTCCTTGGGTTTCTTGAAAGGCACTATATAAATTCAAGATATTATTATTATTATTTTTATTATTATTATTATTATTAGAACAAGACAATCTGGCACAGAGGAAGGGCGTGAATGGACTAAATACACCAGGAGAGGGAAGACAAGCAGACGGGATCACCAGGAGCAGCCACTCAGACGATAACACAGGTGAAACACACGAGGTGATTAGAGACACGGGGAACAGGCAGGGACGGGCAGGAAGGAGCGATCTGGGAGAGAGACACAAGGTAAGAATATAACATTAAACAGGAAGTGACAAGACTGGAAACATGGCGGAAAAAATAAACTTTAACTCAACCTGGGGAGGTGACCAACAGTTAGCATAGTTAGCATAGTTAGCATAGTCAGCACAGTCAGCATAGTTAGCATAGTTAGCACAGTTAGCACAGTTAGCATAGTTAGCATAATTAGCACAGTCAGCATAGTTAGCATAGTTAGCACAGTTAGCATAGTTAGCATAGTTAGCACAGTCAGCATAGTTAGCATAGTTAGCACAGTTAGCATAGTTAGCATAGTCAGCACAGTCAGCATAGTTAGCATAGTTAGCACAGTCAGCACAGTCAGCACAGTTAGCATAGTTAGCATAGTCAGCACAGTTAGCATAGTTAGCATAGTTAGCACAGTCAGCACAGTCAGCACAGTTAGCATAGTTAGCATAGTTAGCATAGTCAGCACAGTCAGCATAGTTAGCATAGTTAGCACAGTCAGCACAGTTAGCATAGTTAGCATAGTTAGCATAGTCAGCACAGTCAGCATAGTTAGCACAGTTAGCATAGTTAGCATAGTCAGCATAGTCAGCATAGTCAGCACAGTCAGAACAGTTAGCATAGTTAGCATAGTTAGCATAGTTAGCATGACTGAGTACGTCATTTTTAGTCCAAGTTGTGATTCCTAACTCTGGTCTCTTAACCCTTTAATGTGTTAGAAAGCTGACCTCACCTTGACCTGTGATTTAACTCAGCTTTAATGTACTTCAAAAACAATATTTATCATCCAATATTGTTTCCACCTCATAACTAGCCTAGTATGTATTCATATCCATGTTAGAACTGTTTTCAACACTTGTTTTCAATTAAAAACAGTTTAAATTCACTTATTTTATTTCCTACAGTGAAGATAATGGGTAAGGATATTATCCAAGTCTAATAGACTACTATTAGAGCATATCTACCAAAAATATTGCTTGTCTTTTTATTTTAATTTAACATTATTAACAAAAGTGACATCTGTGGTGTAGCGAGTCTAAACTGACACACTACAGATTTATGGTCTGGAAGAAGGCAAAAAGTCTTTTCCTTTTTATAAAACCAACTTTATTTTACTCAGAATAGAAAGAGCAAACTGAAAATTATAACATAATTGATCATAAAACAACAGTATGGTGTCAGGGCAGGTGTGTGTGTCTGTGTGAAGGGGTGTGTGGGGGTGTGTGTCTGTGTGAAGGTGTGTGTGTCTGTATAAAGGTGTGTGTGTCTGTGTGAAGGTGTGTGTGTGTGTGTGTGTGTGTTGAGGCAAATTGAGCCATATTTTATCCACAGAGGAACCCACAGCTTTTAAGTGATGCATGTAGCTAGTGTTCTCTGCCGGGTCATATTTGACCTGTACCTCCACCAATGTCACTTTTTTTTGTTATGTTTTGTTTTGTTTTTTAATTTGAGACCTTCAGAATTTACTAAAATGGTGAAAATGTCTTTTGTTGTGTTAAAATAGTTGTGTCTGATGATTAGATGAAGCCTCATTCCAGTACAAAAAAGCAAATGGTACTTTTTACATACCTGAACTTGAAAACGGGTCAAATTTGACCCAAACACAATTAATAACCCTATTAATAACCCTATTAATAACCCTATTAATAACCCTATTGTAGTGAGAATCTATCCAGAACAATTAAAGATGAAACCACAATCTAAGGCTGTTGATATCACCCTCTAAGGAGGAAGGATAATGATACAAGTGGGGAGAGATCCTGTCTCCTTCCTAAACCAATGTCACTGAAAGGGAGGGGATTCTCTTTCCCCCATGGCTGACAACTTATCAAGGAACCACGTTCAAAAAACAAGAGTTTCTCAGGCAGTAGGACTCTTAAACTGCTGTTTTGATGAAAGACAGCTCCCAACAGAGATAAACACCTTAAAATCTGAATCTTTCGATTGGTCGACCAAACGGTGAACCTCCTCAGACTAAATCCTGTCTTCCTGAAAGCTGTAAGAAACTTTGCACTACGCCTCATAAATCTAAGGACTCTGTCTTCCTACAGAGCCGTGGCAGAAAGCAGACGCATATCGTAAATTCCCGGTGTTATCTCGACCACATGAAGCTGCAAGGATTGGAAGTATCAAAAAACTGTCTTAAATGTTATGTTTCTAACAGGACATGCTCATATTTGGTTGAGTCTGTTTACAAGGAACAGAATGACGTGCCATACTAATCTCTGACATCTTCCCTTACTGAATTATGGTTTTATGATCTAATTTAGTTGTATTTCTCCAAGTTGACGAACAGAGACTGAAAATCGTCCCTGGATCAACATTGCCACCTTGTGGTCAAGTTCCGTCACACCCAAATGCAGAAACATTTTCTAATGTATAATTGTGCGTCTAAACAATGAACTGTGTTTCTAATGTTTGTGTGATAGTTTATTGATAGTATTGTAGAGTTTTATAACCATGTTGTGTTATCTCTACATTATCCCATTAACTTGATGATCTGGTGGAGTGGATTTAATCAAACACTGGGAGGGCTTCAAAACCCAAACCCCTCCCTCTGTATAAGAGTAACTTCAGAACTCACAAGAGTTCAGAGAGAGAGAGAGAGAGTGTGGAGTTCGGTGCAGAGTTGGGTTCAGATCAGAGAGCGGTCAGGTCTGGACAGTCCAAGAAGATGCTCACTGAGGAGAGCTCTGCTGAGTCTCCTTGGGCCTCCTAGGCCCATTCTTGATCCAAGCGTTGTGCCAAGTCTGATAAACAATCAGACTTAGAATTTTCCTTATCCAGTACCAGATTTTTCCTAACCTTTTTATAGCTTCGTGCTAGATTTTTGTAACGCAGAGTTTTTGTTTTTCCTTTTTATCACACAGTCGACTTCACTGTGAGCCAGCAGTCACGTGGTGTCGATGCGTTTGAGTTTATCTGATTTTTAATCGGACGATCAAGAGCTGTTTTTGGAACGAGAGACAATCCTTCCCAGAGTCCGTGGACAAGAGTCTGTACAGCCGTCCCTACAGTCTGAGCGACCCATCGGCGCCGCAGCGGCCCAGCTTGAACCCATCCGGGTCGGACCAGAGTTGGCACGCGGTAGCTTCGGGCGTTCAGAACTTGCCAGGCGCCTTCCTCCGGGCCCCTCCAGACGGGTCCTCTCCTCCTCGCCTCCATCCAACGGCTGGTATGATCCAATTCATCTCTCTGGTGCTGATGTCTCCAAAGCTCCAATAAATTAGTTCAGATCTATTATTCTTCCAAATTCACGCTCCAAATTCTTAACGTCGGTTAAAATTTTTCCGTTAGGATTATTAGAATAATCCACTCTCACCAACTAAGTTAGCATCCTTTCTCTTTACCATATTTAGTCATGTTCTGTTTATTCATTTACATTATCTGTTCATATAACCTGTGATTTATGTCTGTTAGTTTGAGATTTTATAATAAATCTTCAAAAGACAGTCGTAGTTCAGGAATTCATTCTATTAAGCAGAGAAATAGAGTCAATGTTATGAGAATTTACTACTTTAGAAATGAGACTGATTTACTGTTAATGTTCTTGTTAATTAATTAAAGGTTTTGATTAATTAATATTTACAATATTTTATTGGTTATTAAATAACCAATCAGCGTAAGCGGTGGTGCCCTATTCTTTACGAGGTTTACTTGATAATATTAATTTATTATCAACAAATTTTCACTACACGATTAATAACCCTATTAATAACCATATTAATAACCTATTAATAACCCTATTAATAACCTATTAATAACCTATTAATAACCCTATTAATAACCTATTAATAACCCTATTAATAACCTATTAATAACCCTATTAATAACCCTATTAATAACCTATTAATAACCCTATTAATAACCTATTAATAACCCTATTAATAACCTATTAATAACCCTATTAATAACCTATTTATAACCTATTAATAACCCTATTAATAACCCTATTAATAACCTATTAATAACCCTATTAATAACCCTATTTATAACCTATTTATAACCTATTAATAACCCTATTAATAACCTATTAATAACCTATTAATAACCTATTAATAACCTATTAATACCCCTATTAATAACTCTATAGATAACCTATTAATAACCTATTAATAACCCTATTAATAACCTATTAATAACCTATTAATAACCTATTATTGGCCAAAACATTGGGAGCAGATTTCCCACAGACTAGCTGACAGTGACATCATGGCTGTGCTCCTGTAGAAGAGATGACTTCTGAGGGTTTCAACCTCTGTTTGAGAGAAATAACGCTTCATTCACAGTCTCTGCCAAAAACATGAAATATAAATATAAATATTAACCACAATACCAACATAGCAGAGCAGAAGCCGTGTGTGATCAGGAAAATCCACCTTAAAAAGCTCCAATCCACGGCGTTTGTGCCCAGCTGAACTCTCTTTGGACCAATAGGAGTGATTTGAGGAGAGTGAGGCGGTGGCGGCAGGTCAGGATTAGTTGGACTGGAATCTGTTTGCAATGGCAGCCATCAGTGGAGTGATTAGCTTGGATGTAGCCAGGGGCGGACTGGGACAATAATTCAGGCCGGGAACTTGCTACCATCCCAGGCCACCACCACCCGATTGAACGCAAAACACCGAGAGTGAGTTAGGTTGGGCGCCTGCTGATGTCAGAGAGTAAAATAATAAAGACAAGGCTCTGCATGTGCCCACACAAACCTTTCTGTTTCTTTTCCTACAAAATAAATGTCTCTGTTGTGTTGCAATGACCTGGACTCAAGTCACATAAAGTGAAATTATTCTGTCTCATCATGCAGGCTGCACATTAACAGTGTAGTGATACAGTTCACCATCATCCACCTAAACCTGAGACCAATCCTGTTTGTAATGTAACAGGTACCAGACTAGTTCTAAACTGGACCACTGTGTCAACCAGTATGTTCTTAATCTCAGTAGTATTTCACCTGGTTAAATGAAATAATAGAATACAAGGATTTCAATATTCATATAATTCATTATGTTGTGACTGTGTAGGTTAACTATATTCTAAAATTTGCAATATCCAGTGTTAAAACTTCAAACATGAAGTCAGCTTCCACCCTAACCTCCTCATTAGCTAGTCCTGCTGATAGGCTGAGGTTGTGTGTCTGTTGTTAGTTGTGCTGATAGGCTGAGGTTGTGTGTCTGTTGTTAGTCCTGCTGATAGGCTGAGGTTGTGTGTCTGTTGTTAGTCCTGCTGATAGGCTGAGGTTGTGTGTCTGTTGTTAGTCCTGCTGATAGGCTGAGGTTGTGTGTCTGTTGTTAGTCCTGCTGATAGGCTGAGGTTGTGTGTCTGTTGTTAGTCCTGCTGATACCCATTAGCAATGCAGCGGTAAAGCTGGCTAGACGTGAAGCCACCTTCTCTCTGCAAACAGAAACGCACTTTTAACACAACTATAGCACAGGTACTGTTATTACACCATTACACCACAGCCTAGGAACCGTGTGAAAGCACAAAACCAAGACAACAATCTGAGATTCTGTCTTTGGGTTCAGGTTTGACAAGATTCAAGTCTAAAGACACACATGATTTAGGTTACCATGATCATTCTGGGTCAGATCCCCCAAATTCAGCAAAGACCAGATCATCTGATTGATCTCAGATCTGTTCCAGTCTGAGGGTTTTAAGAGAGGGTTACCCTCACTGACTTATAATCATAAATATCCATGATAAATATTTACAGTTAGAGCCGTGTTCAGTGAACAGACACAGAGACGAGTCCTTTAACTGTAACTTTTCCTGCATTTTGAGATTCTCTGCTTTGTTTGCAGGAAAATGTTTTTACTGCTGAAACTTTAGTTCTATTATTTATTCTCCTCAGTGGATTGATCCTCCTTCTATTCAAGGCTTTACACTAAAGTTTCTCCATAGAACATTTAAAGTCCTTGCTATTCAGGTGACTGACAATCAAGGGTAAAGATCAGACTATGCAGGTCCAGATCCATGTTCAGCAGCAGACAGGAGGAAGTGAGGTGGTTTCAGGTTAAAGGGTCATGTGGTCTGAGCTGTGTTGGTCTGGAACCATGCTCTAACGGTCTCAGTACAGACTGCCCTCCTCTCCCTCCTTTAAATAGTGTTAACATGTAATCAGGGACTCCAACAGCCTGCTCGGCCTCTGGAGGACGCTCCACCGCCACCTGCAGTCTTTAACCACAACGCTCTGTTTAGCTCCAGAGGAAGAGGAGGGAATAGATGGAGGGGATGAAGGTGGAGGTGTGATTTGCTCCTCTTTCATCAGCGCTATAGCTTCTCTAAACTCTAACTCGTCATTATCGCTTCCTAAAACTGTAATCCCCGACCTAAAACAAGGATTCGGTGCCAAACATGGTCTTTGTTAAAGAGCTATCACAGTCGCCTGCAGCCATAACCGATGCGTGCTCATTAGATGTGTGGCTGATATTTCAGGAAAAGTTTGCTCTTCTTGATTTGAGCAGAATTACAAACATGGAACATGTTGTCATCCCAGATTGTCAAATACGGAAGCTTTGGTGTACGTACCAGGAAGCATCTGCTGAGTGTTTAAGGGTCTTGTTCTTCCTTTTTTCTAATTAAAACTGCACACCACAGTGTGTTATTAAAAACATGCTTACACACCCGTCCAGATGGTTGAGATGAGCAACTCACCTCAGACACCAGACTCTGAAATATCTCCAAACAGCTCTACATGAGAGGCTTTAGGGACGTTCTTCTACGTTCTCACCATCTAAGGAGGGTGGATCAGCAGGGACCTGGACCTCAATCTGAGTCCTCATGACCCCAAAGTCCAGTTCCAGTAGGTCAGTGTGAACACAAGTGTTCTGGACTAGGCTCCAGTGACTGAGTCTGCTTGAAGAGGAGGTCCTGGACCTGATTTACAGTTCTTATAAAAAGTATTCACCCCCTCTGATGTTTTACCCTTTCATCAATTTTATAAATCAGTCATGGTCAAAATAAAGAAGATTTATTATAGAAGAAATTTACAAAAAAAAAACTCTTTAATGTTCAAGTGAGAACGCATTTTTACAACATTATATCAAGTAAACTAAAAATCAGTAATTTAAATTACGTGTCTGCATAAATGTTCCTCCTTCTAGTCAGTCTTTAGGAGAGTCTCCTCTGTCTGCAGTCTCAGCTCTGAGTCTGTGTGGATAGGTCTCAGTCAGGATCAAACATCTGGACTCTGGAATTTACTCCATTCTTCTCTGATAAACTGCTCAAGCTCTGTCAGGATGATCAGGGATCAGGACTGAACAGATCTTTAAAGTCCAGATACTGATTCTCTCTTGGACTGAGGTCTGGTCTTTGACTCGGCCACTCCAGAACATTCTCCTTGTTGTCTTTAAACCATTTCTGTGTAGCTTTCTCTGGATGCTTCGGCTCATTGTCTGACTGGAAAATAAATCTTCTCTGAGCCGTAGTTCTCTGTCAGACTGATGAAGATTGTCCTCCAGGACTGCCGTAGTCATTTTCTCCTCTACCTTTACAAACCTTCCAGAGTAAGCTGCTGAGAAGCATCCCCACAGCATGATGCTGCTGAGAAGCATCCCCACAGCATGATGCTGCTGAGAAGCATCCCCACAGCATGATGCTGCTGAGAAGCATCCCCACAGCACGACGCTGCTGAGAAGCATCCCCACAGCATGATGCTGCCACCAGCGTGCTCCACAGTGGGGATGGTGTGTTTGTGGTGATGTCAGTGTTTGGCGTCTTGTCTGATGGTCTCAAAGCTCCATTCTGGTCTCATCAGACCAAAGACCTTTCTTCCTCTTGACCATGGAGTCTCCCACAGTCCTTCTGGTGAACTCTAGTCCAGATTGAATCTGAGTTTTCTTCAACAGTGTCTTTCTCTTTGCCACTCTCCCATAAAGCTCTGACTGCTGAAGAACCCGGCCAACAGTTGTTGTCTGCAGAGTCTCTCCATCTCAGCTGCTGAAGCTTGGAGCTCCTTCAGAGTAGTCATAGGTGTCTTGGTGTCCTCTCTCACTAGTCTCCTTCTTGCACGCCCACTCAGTGTGTGAGGACGGTCTGATCTAGGCAGATTTACACATGTGACATATTCCTTCATTTCTTCATGATGGATTTAACTGAACTCTGGGGGATGTTCAGAGACTTGGAGATGTTTCCATCTCCATCCTCTGATTATGACTTTTCAGTAACCTTTTCTCTGAGTGTTCCTTTGTCTCCATGGTGTAATGGTAGCCAGGAATACTGATGAAGCAGTGACTGGAGCTTCCAGACTCAGGTGACTGGTGTCTTCCTGAGGGGGCAGCTGGGTTCTGGTCTCCAGACTCCCATGGTGTCTGAAAGGCTGGAGCTGACCTAGATCACTGAAGCTTCAGTCCTTCTCTGACTGGGAACAAGGAAGTCAGCTTGAATCTACATCTTAACCCCTTTAGTGCCAGAGTCTAAATGTTTGTCCAATAATGACCACTTTAAAGGCTGTGTTTTGATCTGTTAAGACCTGAGAGGACCATAGCTGAGAGAGTCATCTCTCTCCCTCTCCTAATCCACTGAGGCTCTGTAAGCTCATCCTGATCTGTAAGTATAGATGTACCTCACATGTTTACAGCGGCTGTAGAATTGTGATTTGAACGGCTGCACATGGAAGTTATGTTTCATGGAGCAAGGAAGGAAAAGCACAGACTAGCAGGTCTCTTGGCCTGTGAGTGGACTTCTGGATAAATATGTGTTCCTCCAGACGTCTTTAATACAACAGAAACACTCAACAATACGCCTGCAGGGGAGATTGCCCTCCAGACACTAAAAACAAGAACTTAGAGGATGAATAAATCAGCGCTGTCTGCTTTTAGTCTGAACACGCTCTCATTAATGCCTGACAGCTGTACAGCCAGCATGTTGTTCATATAGGGTTCATAGAAGAGTCAGTGTGTTTACATGCAGCTAACGCCACACATCCAATCAGTGGAACACCTTAGAGAGCGTCAGAGGCTGCTGTGGGCTTTCTGGATTTCCTCTTTTGAAGAATCTCAGGTGAAAACAGGAGAACGTAAATGGAGATGTTTGAGCCAGGGTTGGTGTTTTTCCTGTTCTGGTCCATAAATACGTTCCTGCCTACGTTCTCTTTCATCTGCAGAACGCTGACATCAGGTTTTAATGAGCGCTCTGTCGTTAGCATCATTAGCGCTAATGTTTATTATTAGCTGTTGTGCGTTAGGACTCTGTGTACAACATTAAAGTGGAGCAGATGGGAGCGGCCACTGTGAGCGTGGATCTGAGAGAAACTGCCTGAAGAAGACATGAACCTGAACCTCCAGGTTTATTCTCCACAGATTTCTCTGAGTTTATGAATGAATCTCAGCTCTTTCTCTTCAAGCGTCTCTTGCCTTAGTGGACTTTTATAAAACAAGAAGACTCTGAAGTTTAGATTTTAAAAGGAAAAAATAAATGGAGAGTTTTTCAGAAGATGTGGAGAGGGAGTGCAGGCTTACCTCCAGTTTCACCATCGATCTGCTGGTGAGGAACATTCGGGAGCAGACTGCTCCCTCTCTCTCTCAGGTCACTCTGCGATCCCGCTCAACGCGCTCCGGTCCGCCGCTGCCACGCCCCTCTGCTCTGCTCCAGTATCTCACTGCCAAACTCAATGCAGATCGATCCAACCAGAAAAACGTCCCAAACGTCGTCTACCTCCATCATCTCTACAGCAACATTACGTCTCATCCTGTGGCTAGAGCTCCAGGTCACTGATTGGTCAGCTGGTCACAGAGCTACTGTGACGCCATTGACCAAGGAAAGTTAGCTCCTGATGTGGAAAACCACCGAGTTTTACCTGAACACATCAGTTAGGCCCCGTCCAGGGGCGGCCAGGACACCGTAACACTCAGATCTCAGGTAGCCAGGAAGACGAAGGTCTGAATAAGATCATTCATGAACAAAGGTCAGATTTAAATTCACAGACGAAGGAAGCTCCACGACCCCGGGATGTAAAATGTTCCATATTTCCCATCTAGTTTGACTCCCTGACCCAGCATCAACGCTGTCCCATTAACTTTGCTCCGTCTGCACAGCGATCCACTCAGGAAATCATCGCAGAGCGAATCACTCCCTCTCCTTCTCTGCAGTGAAAAACAAAACAAGCACCCATGTCGCTGTTATGATCCAGCTGGTCTTCTTTAGGTCAGGGTTCCTCTGGGCTCACGTCTGCTGCCGTGTTTTTGAGAATGTAAAAGTATCCAGTTAAAGATGCTTCTTGGCCTGCTTGCTGTCCTGGCTGTTGAGGGTGCTGCCTGATCTGGAAAGGATCGACACCCAGGATGATATGATGGAGACTGGTTGGAGAGGAGAACTGGTCCTTAATCCTGCGGCCTGTAACGAGTCTAAGATGGCACACTCCTCGATCCTTCAAACATCTGAGTAACATCCATGGCTTTATGCTCACTGAGGGGATGGTTCGGACGTAAAAACAATAAACCAAGGGGCATGTCCAGGAACAAGTCTGGATGATCTCTGCAGCTTTACTGGTAGATATTTTTGACCTTCCTACCTGCAACAATCAGCTCATGGTAGAAGAGCAGCTCCTGTGTGTGTCATGATGGTGGAGAAGTCTAGACCTGAGAGCAGACTCCAGGAAATACTGATGACATGCGTCAAAGGTCCTCATGCAGGAGTGGAGGTGTTAGAAAAACACAATCAGCAGCTGAAGCCTGCTGACCACCAGGACTCCCACTCTGCATAATGACCACTTCACCATGACCCTGTTTGTTCAGCCCTGACTCTCAGACCTGCTGTTCACTTCACTACAGTTTACTCCAATGAAAACCCAAACTCTTCTCTGTTTTAGTGCCATTAACACTTCTAACTCGGTCCATTTTTCCACCAGTCATGTCTGGTTAGTCACTTCTGTAAATGCAGATCATTTTAAAACACACTCACTGTGGTGAGAGAACAGAAATCACTCAAAAAGAACTAAACCAGAGGGATAAGTGTTTATTCACTAAGGTTTCCATGAACTTTGAGGTCCATCAGTCAAAGCAGAATGAAAAAACAGGAAGTCTGGCTCAGTCTGAGGCTGATTAACCAGCATTGAAAGCCTCTAGGTTTGTTTCTGTAGTGCCGGCGTCCAGCATGGAAAAGCTCTGATTTCAGCCTCTCATTAGATCCAAGCTGGGATGTTCAGACATGTTCAGTCTAGTTTAGCCTTCAGAAGCATTGGTAGCCATGTTTGAATGTTCTGCTCTCTGTTAACTGTTACCCTCATGTTAAACTCTTTAATACCTGCTAAGATAATTGTTTCCTGGCTCTGATTGGCCTCACCTGGGCCTCATTAGCCTCAGTGAATAAAGTCCATAGCTATGTCTGAAGTCTCTGAAATGCTTCCTCTTCACCCCAACAGACGGTTTTTACTGATCCGCCATCGTACAGAGTCTCTCAGAGCCTCTAAAGGTCAGATCAGACCACACAAGTCCAGGGAGATCCTGGATCAGGATACAGGACCATACCAAACCCTCTTCTTTGAGGCAGGAGTTGTGTCAGCCGGATGGAAGAATAAACTGATGCTTAACAGAATTAAACATCAGCTGACATCAGTTCCTGCCATATTATTGGTCACCAGGTTAATGTTTGGGACCAGGGCTGATCTTGGTGGGTATCGTTGTTAAAACCTGCTGCTCTGCTGTTCTTCTTCTTTGGTGTTCTGCTCCACATGGATGGACCTACCTCTCTTTAAGGTGTAGAAGATCCAGGGATTAGCTGAGCTCTGCATCCTTTTCTCCCAGGGTTTGACCATCTCAGCGCTCCTCTTGGTGCCATGTTTTCATTTGTGTTTATTCCACTTACTCTAAAGTTGAGCATCGATGTGGTGCAGCTGAGCTGTTGCTGCACAGCGAGAAGCTTGCTGGTGAAATGGTGTTCATGCGGGTTCTCTCCTGTTACTCCAGCTCCTCCTTCAGTCCAAAACATGTTTGTTAGGTTAACTGGTGACTCTAAATTGCCAGTAGGTGTGAGTGTGATCATGGCTGGTTGTTTGTCTCTACAATGTCAGCTCTGTGATTGGTTGGTGACCAGTTCAGATGAACCTATCGCCAAATGGAAGCTTGGATTCATTTCAGCCCTGAATGACCCTGATGGTAATAACGCCATGGTTACTGCATGCATGGATAAAATGCCTTTATTTATTATAAATATTGTCCGGTTAGATGAATCCCTTGTTCTGTCTTGGCTTTTGAGCCGAGTCATAACAACAATGCATCTGTGCATCCCTGATGTTTATTAGTCCCCCATTAGATTGTCCATACAGGTCAGAAAAGGTCCATTTCATTGCAAGGTGTGGTGTCAGTGAAAAGGTTGGTGTGTCTTTAGGCTGCAGGTTCTGATCAGGAAACCTCCAGAGACAACACACGGTTTACTCCAGAATGTTCTTTAGATTTGAAGGAATGACGTGTGCATTTGTGCAGAAAGCATGAGCTGTTAAAGTCGACTGACAGCTGAGCAGTGGTCAGCTGACACTCTCACAGTTCTTACCATGACGCTAAGAAAGGATGCCGTGTGTATCTGAGAACATATTTCCTTGTTCCCTCTCTCCTTCGCTCTGTTTCCTTGTGTGTTTTCATGAACCCCTGGCAGGAGAAGCTAGCGAAGGATGAACGTAGGGGATGCATGATGCAACTCAGGAGGACTGGGACGAACCACATGTGTTGCACTGCCGGCGTGTCCTCCTACCATGTGCCCAGCAGTCGAGCCTTTCCAGTTTGTAGTGGTGGATTCTGAGCTCGCATTTGTTTTCTGGTCTTTCATTGGTCTTTTGATTTCCAGCCTTAAATCGACTGCCTTCCTGAAGCATAGCTTTCCCTTCCAACAGTAAGCCTTGTTTTATTGCTCTTTCAGATATTAATGTACCGACTGCAGCAGCGTCAGCCTCTCTCCTCTCTTTATGTCTCCTATACATGCTCTACGTATAAGACCAGGGCTCCTGGCTGCAGGCCGATTACAGCAGCATTCACAGAGTGAGTAGATCCACAATGTATGTCCTCTCTTCATAATCCTATGAATGGCGTATGTATAGTCATAAACTCCCACAGCTTTACAGTGCAGTCCTAAATTTTCAGATACAAACATAAGCATCAAAAAGCATCTGTGTGTGTGACAGCGCTGTTGTTGGGTTTGAGTGAACTGACCCTTTAACACAGTCTGCACCGTGCTGTGGAGGAACATGCAGAGAAGCTCATGTAGCTTCTCTGCTACCTGCCTCCCCCTCCTCCCCTCCCTCGGCTCCCTCTGCACGAGTGAAAAGCTCTTTTTGTTTAGCAGCGAGTCGCCCTAAAAACTACAATACCAGGAGACATGTTTAATATTCCTCTCCGTACATCAGATATTTTCTTTTGCATGAAATCAGATATTTGCCCCGTTAATATTCTCCAGCTTCCATTATGCACAAGAAAACATTTTATACTTTGACCAAGAAAATGATGCCTGCGAGGCGTTTCACTACAGGGGCTGCAGCCGCACCGAGGGCCGGAGGATGACAAAGAGCCACAGTGACCCCTACAGGACGGAGGGGGAAGGGAGAAGGCTGAGGTAGTGGAGAGAGAAAGGAGAGAAAAGTGGAGCACAGGGAGTGGAAATATAAAAGAGAAAGAGAAATTAAAAACAGAGAGGGAGACATTTGGTTCTTAGAAATGTAGATTATTTATTCTCTCACTGGACTGAATGAGCAGGATTCATCTTCTTTATTAACAATATTGAACATTTGAATATATTAACATTCACTGTAGAGGTTCTCAGACTCTGCAACAGGCTGGGAAACTGTCCAGTTCCACCTGTACGTTCATCCTTTATTAGTAAAAAGAGCCGAGCTGGAGCTGGAGTGGGTTCTCCATGCTGAGTATAGCCCTGAATCCTGGATCCATCTGATCCATGAGCAACTGGGCGTTATGGTTGGAAAATAATATCTAACAACTCGGACATAATGTTAGCCTCTGAGACCTGAGCCTGTCTTCAGAATGCAGTTTTGGTTTCTACCAGTTAAAAGGGATCAGAAGGACCTGAGCTGGACTTGTCTTTAAACAGGAAGTAGTTTTTTTGTTTTGTTTTGTTTTAATCAAAAAGTGATATCCCTTCATCTCCTAATGGCCCTGTTTCTGTTAAAAAAAAAAAAAAAAAAAAAAACATACAGCATTGGAAAAGGGTTTACAGAAAATACATTGTCTTAAAAATATCAGAATCAAACCTTCAAAAGAGACACCTACAAAAACTACATTCCTGAACATTTCCGAGCAAAATTCTTTTAAATTTCTTGTCATTTCCCCCAAAATTTAAAAACACTTTTCCAAAAATGTCCATAAAAAAAAAAAAAATATATATATATATATATATATTGAACATTTCAAAAGACATCAATGAAAATGATTCCAATGAAACTCTCTACATCATGGACATATATTTCTGAAATTTCTATCAGAATATTTGAAAATTTCCAGGCCAGACCTCAAAACACCAAAATAAATTCTAAAATATTTCCATGAAATCAGTTAAAATTTCAGGGATTTTTTTAAGGTTTAAAGGAAATCTTAAAGGACAGGTTTCTGATAATTGTAACAGGAGAAAATGACTGCTGTATAAAAGTCTAATGTCTTCATACATGCAGAGACTAAATAAATCAGTGCACTCTAAATTAAAAGGTGGTGTTTCAGCACAATCATTAAAGTTAAAGTTACTCCTACACGTCCAGTTTTTCAGGGGAGAAAGACTCAGCCCTCCAGCCTCCACTAGACTGGATACTGGACTACTGAATACTGGACTACTGGATACTGGACTACTTTAGCTGAGATTCTGGGCCAGATTTCAAGGTGTTGGAATCCCAGTTTGGAGCTTTTGACATCCAAATATCTGTTTAAATGCTCATCAAGTCTGTGAGGACAATACTTTCATTTTAGTGCCCCCACTCTCAAATCTGAATAGTTTATGTCTGACATTTCTGATTCTAGATCGGGACAGTTCTGTTGCAGAACCTCTGCAGAGGCCACTGAGAGCCGGCAGACCAGAGGCCTGTACGATGAAGCTGGATTAACACGCCCTGGATATCTCTCCGCTCGCTGGATTGACTTGTCAAGACAATTGCATTCTGGATCAGCTGTACGACGAAGCTGGTTATCAACTCGGCAACTGCACCCAGAGTTTTCCAGTCTGGATCAGTGCACGCTCATATAAAAGGGGTGGGGTTTGCAGCGTCTGACCAATCACAAGCATGGAGAAACCCTGCAGAGCAGCGTATTTCTCAATGGGGGAACAGACAATCATTCTTAAAAAATATGAGGAATTTAAGTCAATCATCCAGGCCAGAAGCAACACTGTCGCCGCAGCAAAAGCCAGGAAGGAATGCTGGCAGAAAACTGCCGGCTCTGTTAATGCGGAAATTAGTCAGATTAAAGAATATTAATTCATGGGAAAATGTAAACGGACAGCACTCTGATCCCTCAGTTTGACTTTCTTACGGCACAGATGTTTGGGGCGGAGCTTCCTCAGCCAATTCTGTGTTGTAATATTAATTCCTCACCATGACGGCACGAGTAGTTGTGCGTTTCATTAATCCATGTTTCTGCAGTTATGCCCCGTTATTATTAACCCCATTATTTCAGGTGCAACCCTAGTGGAGCAGAAACGGCGTGGGAACAAGTGAAGATCAAATATAAAAACATACATTACAGCGGTGAATGACGAGGCTTTATTTCTCCACACTGTTGTATGGACCACATCACCGGAATTTATCTATTATCCATCCCTAAAGATCCCTGCTCCAGAGCAGGTTAGCCCTTCAGCATAAGCTGCTGCTGTGATTTATCCCAGTAAGAAGTGAACCAGCGTCGTCGTACAGAAAATCCAGGGTTAATCCTGAAGTTTTCACGATAAGAGAAGATCCAGACTCGTCGTACAGGCCTCTGGAAGCTTCAGCAGCAGCAGGTGTTACACTCACACACGTGTCAAAGAGCAGAAACACAACTGTGTGAAAAAAGAGACAGCTAAACAGGACAGTCAGCTGCTCACACTCATGGATTTCATCTGAAACCACGTTTGATCTGGTGAGTTTCTGTGAGATCTCCACTGTGACATCGTTACACAGCAGGCGTGTGACATCATTAAACAGCAGACGTGTGACATCGTTACACAGCAGACGTGTGACATCATTAAACAGCAGACGTGTGACATCGTTACACAGCAGACGTGTGACATCATTAAACAGCAGACGTGTGACATCGTTACACAGCGGACGTGTGACATCATTAAACAGCAGACGTGTGACATCATTAAACAGCGGACGTGTGACATCATTAAACAGCAGACGTGTGACATCGTTACACAGCAGACGTGTGACATCATTAAACAGCAGACGTGTGACATCGTTACACAGCAGACGTGTGACATCATTAAACAGCAGACGTGTGACATCGTTACACAGCAGACGTGTGACATCATTAAACAGCAGACGTGTGACATCGTTACACAGCAGACGTGTGACATCGTTACACAGCAGACTTGTGACGTGTAGAGGGGGATGATCCTCCTCATGGTTTTTCCTGAAGAGACGGGATTTTTGAATTTACTGCCGTAGCTCTGGGAGAATATCGGTCTGCAGCGAGGAGGAAGAGAGGTAGAAATGCACGGATGTTCTGGCGCGATAGCTCTGTGTCAGTTTGTGAACATGCATGCAGTTGGCATGTGAAAGCATTACTTAGCCTTTAGTTATCGTGTTACTGTGGAAAATGTGCCTACTCGCCATACTGTGAATCCTTAAACATTCAAACTACGCTGATTGGACACCCACTGATTAATGAGACTGGAGCTGGAGTCTATGGAGGAGCAGGAGGGCCTGAAAATGAGGACGATCACTTATGTGAGGACTTATGAACACTGCTTTGGATTGGTTGATCAGAAGAACAAGAATGTTAAGAGTTTAAACTGACCAGGTCAGAAACTCTCTGCCTGCATGCAAGCTACAAGCTAGAGACCCTCAGAGACCATCTGAGACCCTTTAGAGACCCTCAGAGACCATCTGAGACCCTTTAGAGACCCTCAGAGACCCTCAGAGACCCTTTAGAGACACTCAGAGACCCTTTAGAGACCCTCAGAGACCCTCAGAGACCCTTTAGAGACACTCAGAGACCCTTTAGAGACCCTCAGAGACCCTTTAGAGACACTCAGAGACCCTTTAGAGACCCTCAGAGACCCCCAGAGACCCTCAGAGACCCTTTAGAGACACTCAGAGACCCTTTAGAGACCCTCAGAGACCATCTGAGACCATTAGAGACACTCAGAGACCCTTTAGAGACCCTCAGAGACCCTTTAGAGACACTCAGAGACCCTTTAGAGACCCTCAGAGACCCCCAGAGACCCTCAGAGACCCTTTAGAGACACTCAGAGACCCTTTAGAGACCCTCAGAGACCCCAAGAGACCCTCAGAGACCCTTTAGAGACACTCAGAGACCCTTTAGAGACACTCAGAGACCCCCAGAGACCCTCAGAGACCTTCAGAGACCCTTTAGAGACACTCAGAGACCCTTTAGAGACCCTCAGAGACCCCCAGAGACCCTCAGAGACCCTCAGAGACCCCCAGAGACCGAGTTAGACTCAAAGTTTCTACATAATGCCCTTTCTATCACGCAGGGATACCCTAACTCTAGCCTTTGATTTCCAGCAGCAGGTTACCAGAAAAGCTGAGACGGACAGGCCTGTGGCAGCAGATGTGGTGGAGGAAGTGTTCCCTTCTATGTAAGGTGGATTTTTGCTGATTTTCATAACTTTGTGTGAATTTTAGAGTTATGTAGAACAATAAGAAGTGAGATCTGGCTGCTTCATCACTGCTATGACTCTAAATCTGTAGCTTCATTAGAGCCATCTCCAATGATGCAAAAACATCTCAGCACCATCTTCTTTCTGTTCCATCTCTTCACTTTGTTGTCCTCTCTGTTTTTGTGTTTCTGTAAATATTAAAGTCTAATCAGAGTAAACTTCAGTGACCCGTAGCAGAAAATAACAGTTACATAATGTTCCTTTTGCTTCATCAGGTCTGAGAGAAACAGAGTCTAAGACAGTCTGATTATGCAGGTCAGTTTTATAAAAGGAAGATTATACAATGGCAATTATGTAATCAGCAGATCAAACCAGGAACCAAAGATAATGGGACAAAAGGTGGAGCAGGCGTAGGCAGGGAGGAAGAGCTCAGCATGTGCAGCTGTATGAATGTCAGAGGCTTTATTATCACACACTCTTTGTTTGTGGCTTCACTGATAAATAATCCAATTTGTTCAAAATTGAACCAAATAAAACTTTGAGAGGAACCTGAGGATAATTTACTCCCACCATTGTCTGGAGATCATCATCTAAAAACCATAGAGATAATCATTTCTAACCCTAAGACTGGAAGAATAAAAAACAGATACAGGGAGAAAAATAGTCTCACACCAAGATCATTTTCAGAGGAACACACTGATTCCATGTGGTTTTCAAGAGGGCAACAATGACCCAGCATGAGTGCTCAGTTAATAATAATAATAATAATAATAATAATAATAATAATAATAATAATAAAAGAAATAAAAATAAAAGAAATAATAAATAATAATAATAATAATAAAATAAATGACAATAAAATAATAATATTAAAAATAGTAATAATAATAATAATAATAAAATAAATGACAATAAAATAATAATATTAAAAATAGTAATAATAATAATAATAATAATAATAATAATAATAATAATATATAATATAATATAAATAATATTCATAATAATAATAATAATAATAATAATAATAATAATAATATAATATAATATAATATAAATATTATTAATAATAATAACAATAATAATAATAATAATAATAATACAAATAATAAAAAATGACAATTATAACAATGATAATATAAATTATATTAATAATAATAATAATAGAAATAATAACAACAACAACATTATTTTTATTATTATTATTATTAGTAGTAGTAGTAGTAGTAGTAGTAGTAGTAGTATTTGTATTATTTTTTATTTGTATTATTATTATCATTATCATTGTTATTATTTTATTATTGTTATCATCATTCTTATAATAACTATTATTTTTATATGATTAATACAATTAATTAGAGACAGCCTCTTTCTCCATGTCTCATAATAATAATAATACTAATATCTATCTCATGTTTAACTTGAAGCTCTTGACTGTGAAATAATAGCAGTGCTTCTAGAGTACAGGTTTGATGACACACAGTAAAGTTAAGACTTCGCCACCAGGGGGCTCTCAACCAAAATAATAAAATATGAGTCCAGACCAGCGCTGCTGCTTGTTTTACGTGAGGACTCTGATAAAACCACTCCTCATTCTCTTTACTTTCTACACAGAAAAACAAGGTGTGGTTTCATTCATACATTTGTCATAATGAGAGAAAAAAATGCTCTGAAAGAGGCAGATCCAGGCTGGAGATCCAGGCTGGAGATCCAGGCTGGAGATCCAGGCTGGAGATCCAGGCTGGAGATCCAGGCTGGAGATCCAGGCTGGAGATCCAGGCTGGAGATCAAGGCTGGAGATCCAGGCTGGAGATCCAGGCTGGAGATCCAAGGCTGGAGATCCAGGCTGGAGATCAAGGCTGGAGATCCAGGCTGGAGATCCAGGCTGGAGATCCAAGCTGGAGATCCAGGCTGGAGATCCAAGCTGGAGAACATCTTTGGGTATGGTTGGAAAGCCCATCAGAGAGGTCAGCACCAGTTGTGCTTCTAAGGTCTAAGGTGCTCTAAGGTTTCACAGCTGGCGGTCTGGGGGATTCGGTTCAGTCGCAGCTCACAGGTGAACCAATCACTGCCAAAGCCAGAGCGAGGGACTACCACATTTCAGCGTGATTACTCAGACACCAAGAGAGGTACCAACATGGATCTGAGTGTATTCAATCACACATCAGTACCCTTCAGGCCACCTCCTGCCTGCCTGTTCACAGGCCGCCTTCTTTTCACCTCAAACAAACCAGACCAGGGATGGTTTGGAAGCGAAGCCAGACCCCCTTTTAAAGCGGACCAGAGTCCACTTGTTGGGTCCACAACGGGATTTCAAGCCTGATTTAAGGCCAGATTTGCTCCTGAGGATTATGGGGCGTATCCCGAGTGGAGGCCGCTGTCAAACTATTTTTGTGAAAAACTTTTAAGTGTGTGGTGTCAACACCATCATTCTACTGCCTCAAGGCAAACAATAGCCTCTCAGACCCCAGGTCATAAATATCACACATCTGATGACAGGTTTCCACTGAGGAGCTGTGGAGATGGGTTCTGTGGAGCCACCAATCATCTTCTCTGTTTACAGTCAGATGGTGAGTCTGGGTCTGGAGGATGCTGGGAGAACGGTACCTGTTTGACTGTGAAGTTTGGTGGAGGAGGGATAATGGTCTGGGGCTGGTTTTCAGGGTCTGGTCTAGACCCCTTATCTCCAGTGAAGGCCAATCTTAATGCTTCAGCAGACCAAGACGTTCTGGACTACGCTCTGCTTCCAGCAGTTTGGGGAAGACCCTTTTCTATTCCAGCAGGACTGTGGCCCAGAGACCAGAGAAGGACTAGAAGGACTAGAGTCCTGACCTCAACCCCATCCAGCACCTTTGGGATGAACTGGAACAGAGACTGTGGTCCAGGCCTTCTGGTCCACCATCAGAGCCTGACCTCATCAATGCTCTGCAGGATGATTGGACACACATTCCCACAGATTCATAAAGTCTTTCCTGTTTATAACATGACCGTCACAAACCCCTCTGAGACTTTTACATGAACTAAAACACTTCACCAAAGCCAGACCAGCTGAACCACCTGAGCCCAGAGTTGGACCTCAGTGATGCTCTTTGGCTTTGTTGGACCCAACCCTTCAGGAAACCTTCTTCGAGAAGATGAGACTGTAAAAAAAGGTGAAAAGGCTGACAGTTTTAAAAATCACAAGCTGTTATCCTGGAGAGTTGCTCATGTTTACCTCTTGGAGCGAGCCTTATTTTCCCGTGTTGTTATTTTGAATCCAGAGCAATCAGGTTTTCAGACCAGTCTGAGAAACCAGACCAGTCCCCCCTGATGATCCGCCTGACAGTTTCCACCTGCTCCGTCTTCCAACACAACCACCCTCCGACTCTAACCGCTTTCCACCGGAGCGTTTCCTCCCTCCTGGCGGTTGTCGAGAGGTCGGGGGGTTGCCAGCCCACATGACCGACGGCGCCTCGCCAGAGCAGGTGTTTGGCCATATTGTCACGGCCGTTAATTACCCACAGTCCCCCGCAACAACACGGGCACTGGGCAGGCACCATATTGCCGCCATTTCGTCATGACAACACATCAAACAGACACGGCGGGGCCAGGAGTGTGGACTGGGGCCTGTGGTGGTGAATTTTCATGATGATGATTATGAATAGAGGGGAAATAATTACAGCGCTGCGCTCGCCAAAACCTACTCCATCCCCTCTGTGTGCAGAGGCAGCCTACCCCCAGCTTTGTGGCGAGCACCGCCCCGTTCCATTCCAGATGAAATGGGATAGCAACACAATTATCTCAAGTCCAATTCTTCAGGCCTATTGTGTGGGTAAACTGAGCCTGAGCGAAGGATTAATGTGTCTGTGGGGTTTAGAGCGGGGGGGTGTTGCTTCATCTCTCCGGTGAAAAGACTCTCTGCTCCAACCATCAGCGAGGTGGAGAGAGAGGCGAGAGACGAGAGGGAGGAGGGAAATCTGATCTGGAGGCAGTGGGAGGAAAGAGGTAGAGGGGTAGAGCGAGCGAGAGAGAGAGAGAGAGAGAAAAATAAAAAAACAGACAAGAGAACAAAACAGCGTCCCATTTATTCTGTCACATGTAATGAATGTAACAACCATAACCAGTATTAACTACAGCGCCCACCCAGAGAGCGGGGGGGGAGACAGGGGAGAGGTGGCGAGGGAGGGATTCATGACCATCACAGCCGTCACCACAGCAACAGATTGGGAAAAGTACTGGACGCTCCTCCAGTGACACCTAGCCTCCATATTTGGTGTAATCTTATTATCCAATGATGTAATGAGGAGTACGGATAAGTCCTCAGCATGGAGAGACTTTCCAAGAACGGTATGTGCTGCAGAGAAGGACGGAAAAATAACCTCAGATTCTGCTCTGGTCCTCTGATACATGACCTTTGATTTATGCAGAATACTAGACTATTGATCACATGAATATAATGGCAATAATAGTAACAAAAGTGATAATATTAATAATAATAATAATAATAATAATAATAATAATAACAATAATAATAATAATAATGATAAAAATAATGATGATGATGATAGTAACAATAAAAGTAATAATAATAAAAGTAATAATAATAATAATAATAATAATAATAATAATAATAACAACAATAATAATAATAACAACAATAATAATAATAATAATGATAAAAATAATGATGATGATGATAGTAACAATAAAAATAATGATGATGATGATAGTAACAATAAAAGTAATAATAATAATAATAATAATAATAAAAGTAATAATAATAATAATAATAATAATAATAATAAAAGTAGTAATAATAATAATATTAATAATAATAATAATAATAACAGTAATAATAATAATAATAATAATAATAATAATAATAATAAAAGTAATAATAATAATAATAATAATAATAATAATAAAAGTAATAATAATAATAATAATAATAATAATAAAAGTAATTAAAGCTGCAAGCAGCGATGATGGGCCCCCGCAACCCATTGCATGTTGGGGTGTGTCACGACCACGGATGTGCTGCTCCCATGGGGTATGTTGGGATTGCAACACTCACAGTTTCACAGAAATGGAGGATGACCCCCTTATTAATGTCCAGAACTTGCCGTTATTTTGGCAGTTAAACAAATGGGCAGGAGGCATGAGCCTTGAAAGTTTGAATGCAGCTCCAAAATATGAACAAATCACTGTATCATCAGCTTCACAGCTCCCCTTTCTGCTCGGCTCAGCCGCTCTTTCTCTTTCTGTCTCCCGCATGCCTACAGCCTCACTCCCTCTCCCTTGTGTGCGCGCTCACTCCACAGGAGAAAAATGACAGCGTGGCTCAAAGCATTACTGGATTGTCTTCTGAATGTTGCAATCATTGGTGATGGAGATAGATCAGAGGAGCAAATACAGAGCTATAGATGTATACAAGTTTGTTTCATATTTATCTTCAATGTTTTGATATCTCCTCTCAGTTTGTCATTTTCTCTTATTTTCATGGATAAATAGCCAGATACAAACTTTATAATGTGTTGTTTTCTGTTTGTTCCTGTCCTAAATAGTGTTGCAGTATTTTGTATTATCTCAAGATGACAGCATAGCCTTCATTTTGGTTCCATTAAGAGAAGAGGGACTTTTGAAACCTTTAACATGCAAAATGAAAGAAAAAATAGACTTGCTGTTGTTTTATAATATGGGTCCAAGAGGCTTAATTGTAGGTCCTGAGATGACATACAAGCTCAAGCAATTTCAAAGGCCTTGGTAAAATGCACTCTGCACTCTGTTTGCAATATTGTAGGGGGCGCCACTGAGCCAATAAGCAAAGGTCACCCAAAACACCATGGGCAGTCATCTCAGATTCTCACTGCGAATTTTTGTGCCAGGTTTCAAGACTCTACAAGTTTTTTCAGCCCAGGATAATTCTACTTCCTGTTCATGGCAAAGAAAAATTCACCATGGCCACGCCCCTTTGAGTAATGAAAAAGTTCCAATTAAATTTTCAACTTTGACATGTCTTCTTACAACATCTTTAACATGGAGGTGTTTGGATGACTTCCCCAAGAGGATTTTTTTTTAATTGTGGTATCTGCAATATGCTGATTTTTGACCACAAAAATCAAAATGGTGGACTTCCTGTTTGTTTTACGACCAAGGTCCAAGAGGCTTTTTTGTAGATCTTTAAATGGTTACTAAGCTCAAGATTTTTTTAAATCCTAGGTGAAACCTGCTGCAGGGGCTGAATTTTTGAAACATTGTAGGGGGCGCCACTGAGCCAAAAGGCCATGCCTATCCACAAAATGTATATCAATCATCTCGTTTTTCCACTTAGCATATTTTTGGCAAGTTTTAGGGTTCTACAAGAAGTTTAAGTGCTTAAATTAGTACTTCCTGTTTCATGGCGAAGGATCCTTTGTTTTTGGAAATAAGTTACTCACAGACTTGTGAGCTTTACAAATCTGATTGCCCCAATGAATCATCATAAATTTATTAAAATTTGACAACAATATCTCCAATTTTGGAGGAATTAGAGGCAATTACACGATTACAGTACTTCATGCTGCCAGCAGGAGGCACTATGATTTAGAGAAAAACGCTCCGAGCAGCACTTGTTCAGGCATGCAATTCCAATAAGCACACAAATCTAGTTAGGATATGATGATGTACAGCTGAGATATAACAGATTGTGTTTGTATGGCGGGATGGCGGTGCCAAAAGTGAAATTTGCCAGGATGCCACGCCCCCGCCCTTTGATGAAAATCTACAGATCTTTAGTACTGGCATGCTGACATGATAAGATGTGGAAAGCAGTAATGTTTAACAGAATGTGGTGTGTTTTGGCCCTGCATGTATCCATGACAGCAAAATCCAATTTTTTGGCAAAATAGCTAACTTTGAGGGGCCGCCTTGGCCACACCTTTTGACTAATGAGAAATTCCCGAATAATTTTTGACCGAATACATCTCTTCTTGCTCTACACCAAAGATCAGGTAGTTTGGATGAACGACCTAAGACGAGTTTGTTCGAATATGACCCCTAAAATATGCCTCGTTTTACCAAAAAAATTCAAAATGGCTAACTTCCTGTCTGACTTACGATATGGGTCCAAGAAGCTTTTTTGTGCATCCTGACACGACACATCTATCCACGCATGTTGGAAATCCTAAGTGAAACCTGCTGGGAGGGCTGAATTTTTGAAATGTTGTAGGGGGCACCATTGAGCCAACAGGCCACGCCCACCTACAAAATGAACATCAATTATCTCAGAATGCCGATGAGATTTATTTTATTTTTTATTTTTTTGGTTAAGTTTCATTGCTCTACATGTCTTAAAACCACTTGAAAAATCTACTTCCTGTTGCATGGCGAGCAAAAAATCACTATAGCCACTCCTTTAGACGTAGATCTTTGACCATCAAACATGTGTAAGATTCCAGCATGATTTGGCCATCCATAAAGAAATCATGAAGCAAAAATGCAAGTGAAGTAACTTCATCGTGCCAGAGGGTGGCGCTGTGCAGTTTATCAAAATTTCAAATATGAATGTGTTCTGGGTGGGACTGTTATCCTGCACATGAAATTTGTCTCAGATACAAGAATGTATGCCAGAGTGATGGCTGTTTAAAAATTGGTGGTGAGACAAAAAAGCTACTTTTTTGTATATCGCCCCGTAGAGGCCACGCCCTCTGACGAAAAGTCACAGATTTTTGTACAGACATAAATCCACTTCTCTAGGCTGTCCTGACACAAATTTCATGTAAATATCTTCAAAGGACTTTAAACAGCAGCTTCTGCTATTAGCCTTGATACTGACTGTCAGCACTGGGTGGCGCTATGACAGAAAAAAAATATAACCATATGAATGTGTGCAGAAATGGACCGTCCATAAATCCAGGAAGTTTGAGTCAGATTGGACAATGCATGGCTAAGTTATAAACAACCTCCTGTTTTTTTAAAAATATGTAAATTTGAGGGCTCGCTACAGCCACGCCTTTCGACTAATGAGAAAACCCTGAATAACTTTTCATCATCCATGTCTCATCTACCTCTGTGCCAAAGTACAAGTCAATCAAATGAAATCCCTCAGAGGAGTTGATCCAGATATGACCCCTGAAACAAGGCAAAAATACCCCAATTTTCACTAATTTATTCAAAATGGCAGATTTCCTGTTGGAGATAGAAGAATGGTCCCACTGGTTTTTTGTAGATCTGCCCAAGACGCATCTGTACAAAAAATGTCATTAATTTACGACAAAGCCAAAGGAAGATGGCTTAACTTTTAAAACTTTGAGGGGGCGTTATTTTGGCAATTCTGAACTGGCATGTTGCAAACCAGGAAAATATCCAATTTTTCAGAGGACTGGATGCACCTGCAAAGTCTCATAACTTTTTGAATGTGTTAAGGGCCTCAAAAGTCCATGCAAACTTTCCATTTTTAGCAAAAACAATTAGGTCCTCGCACCTTCAGTGCTCGGGCCCTAGAAATAATAATGATGGTAATAGTTATAATAAAAGGAATATTCATAATAATAATAATAATAATAACAATAAAAGGAATATTCATAATAATAATAATAATAATAATAATAATAATAAAAGGAATATTCATAATAATAATAATAATAATAAAAGGAATATTCATAATAATAATAATAATAATAAAAAGAATATTCATAATAATAATAATAATAATAAAAGGAATATTCATAATAATAATAATAATCATAATAATAAATAATAATAGTAATAACAATAAAAGGAATATTAATAATAATAATAATAAATAATAATAATAATAATAAAAAAAGGAATATTCATGATAATAATAATAATAATAATAATAATAAAAGGAATATTCATAATAATAATAATAATAATAATAAAAGGAATATTCATAATAATAATAATAATAATAATAATAATAAAAGGAATATTCATAATAATAATAATAATAATAAAAGGAATATTCATTATAATAATAATAATAATAATAATAATAATAATAATAATAATAATAAATAAATAAGTAAATAATAGTAATAATAATAATAATAATGATGAGGATGATAATAATAATAATAATAATAATAATAATAATAATAAATAATAATAGTAATAATAATAATAAATAAATAAATAAATAAGTAAATAATATTAATAATAATAATAATAATGATGAGGATGATTATAATAATAATTTTAACAATGCTACGGCAGAGAAGGATGGTGATTCACCCATGGCCTCACCTCCATCCCGTGTTTGAGCGTTTTCAGCCTTTAATAACTGTTTAATGTAGCCGTGCTCATTCACAGGATTTTGGACCGTTGGAGTCTATTGTGACAGGGAGGATCTATCTGTGACCCGGGTACTGAAGTTCAGTACTTGTCCACCGCTGGAAGGCGTCTGTGTGAGGCCAAGCTATTGGTGAGAAGCCGTGGGGTCGAAGGGCCACAGACAGTTGGTCAGACAATCTCAAACTCTGAATCCAAGCCACAGCAAAGCATCATGGTCCGTGGACGTTTGTCATACTGTGGTGTTGGTACCAGGGATCATGGATCAGTCTGAGTACGCCAGAATACTTGAAGAGGTCATGTTGTCTTATGCTGAGGAGGAAATGTCCTTGAAAAGGATGCTTCCCCAGTGAGAGAGCAGCATCCTGGTTCCAGACCAGCAACATTAACACATGACCAATCACAAGTGTTGGATGTCTGTCAGCAGGAAAGGCTCAGAGTGGAATAAAAACTGGTACAAACAACAGAAGCACAACAAAGCTGTTAATAAATAAATAACAACCATTGCACTACCCTGAAAACTTCAATAAATAAGTAAAAATCACCACTGGACGCCTCTTTATATACGGTCTTACCACACCATAGAGGACTAATGTCCCACATTAATACGAGTTCTATAATAATATCAGAGGTCAGACATTAATGGCATCATGTACTCAAACATTTTTAAATATTTGCTGGTTTTGATCTGAGTGTTTAAAATCCTTCATTCCTTCCTGAATCAGATCTTTATATTCTGTATAGTTTCCTACGATTCCTCGTAGTTTTTATTTGTCAGCCTTATTTATTGCTTTGTAGTTCTTGCTGTGTACTTCAGCTCACACACTGTTGCTGTGTTCTTGTGTTTGATCTGTTTTTATCTATAAGCTCTCTGTGGAGGGATTCAGAAAAATGTTGACTTCAACCCTAAACACCACAAATGACACGAGACTGTTCAACCCCCCTTTTAATGCAGAGCTTTTATTTTGTAGGACAGTAAGGAACTTTGGGAAAATCTAAGATTTTAACTTATGGTGGGACTCAATTAAAAAAATTAATCTAATTAATTAGAGGCTTTGTAATTAATTAATCTCAATTAATCTAATATCAATATTTGACACAAGCAGCAACATTTTTCAGTTGAGATGGATTTTGGTGTTTGAATCAATGAATAGAGACATAAATGAGCTCAGTCAACACCATCGTGTTGATTTTCATCACTGAGTGTTAACATAAAGTGTAATCTGAATAAGGAATATTATGATTGCATTGTTTGAAATTTTCTTTCTGCATGGCCGTTCATAATGTGGGTCAGACGACGCTATCTGTAGCACCGCTTCTAGCCCCTTATCTTCTACCACTGAGAGTGCTGGCCAGTCCACTGCAATCCATGTCGCCAGTGAGTTTGTTCATTTGTCAGTCGTGGACTTACTCATTCTGGCTCTGAACCCAGTCATCTTGTAGAGTGTGGATTGGCGACACCGCCTGCTCCAACTAGGAACGCCGTCTGTGCTAGCTGCAGCATGTTTGGCATTGAGGTGGCAGTGGAGGCTGGAAGAGCTCCGGTGACAGGCAAATTCTTTCTTGCACAATTTGTACCCAGCCGTGCTTTTATCCAGGTGTCCATCCAGTAGTTTTCTAAAACTAAACCAAACCCAGCAATAACTTCTCACTGGTTTCCGTGGTGTTTCTCCTGTTGTGTCCTGTGCATCAGTATAACGGGTATACCGGGAACTCGTGCAATGAGAAACGTTCCGCGCTGTTTGGAGTGCAAAAATAAATTGTGACTAAATATGTTTTTTTTTAATGCGATAAAGTCCCAGCCCTAATTTTAACATTAACTTTAAACTAATGGGTTGAAAATGAAATAAGTGAGCAGTAAAAAGGTAAATGTTGGATAACTAAAGGTTCAGATGACTTCTGGCCTGTAGCAGACAGGTGATTCCTGGTGGGGGGGGGGGGGGCACCTGTGCAGACACCTGTGAGCTGAGTGAGGGAAAAGGGAGACTGTGGCTGTGTCTGAAACCACTCACTCATTCCCTCCTCCCTATCCTCTATGTAGAGAGGGATTTCTGTCCCAGCAGTGAAAATACCAACAGATCGTAGAAGGAAGTGAAGTATCTGCCCAGACACGGAGAAGGAAGCACCAGAGTGGGTGAATTCAGTCAGCCTTTTAATGTGTGAACGCTGGAATCCTGGAGCGGTGTGAGACCCTCAGTGATACTGAAGACTTCTAGTAGCAGGACTACCCTCCAGTCTTTGGACTCTCACCCTCCTGATCCTGGATCCAGCCCTCCTAACCACACGTTTACCACGTCACCCTCTCTCCCACTTCTATTTTCACATTTCCTGTCCCAGACACACCCACATTCTCTGGTACCCATCATTTTAGTCTGGGCTGAAGAGGCCTTGACCTCTGAACTTTAGGGTTGGATGTTGTTTGAACTTGGGGAACATTTCATTTGATTTAGATTGAACTGTGGGTGGTGGTGGTGGGGGGGGGGGCTCTGGGTAGTGTTGCCTGTACTTGAACTGTGGGACATTTAAACTCTACAGAACTGTTTGGGACATTTGAGTGTGAACTGAGTGAAATAGTTTCTATAACTGAATGATGAAATTCATGGAGGAATTTGGCTCCTGAGGAACCTACTGTTGAACGGTTAGTGGGGGGGTTAAATGAAAGTGTTGGTAACCATGTCCTTGAAGGATTTCTCTGCTCTGTTGCCCTGAATTTTGGTTGAAAGAAAGACAAAAGAAGCAAAACTGATTTTAGTCTTCATTCCTTTTCTAGGGTTAGGTTTTTCTGAATGTGTGTCCACAGGCCTTAAACATATTTTCTCAACCCTGAGATTTTAATGATCGACTTAATGGTCTGTCTGGGGCCTGGCAATGTTAAAATAATACAAATATTTCCTGGCCTTTTGTTACACTACTTCATCCTCTCTGAGATTTTAAAGTGAAATGAGACTTTAAGGAGGAGAGGTGGATGTATTCTACATCACTGTGGCTGCAGGGAGACGCTGGCGGGGCCTGACCAACGTGTGCTGAAAGGGAATTTTAAACGTGAATAATCTCATATAATAATGATGCACTCATTACAATCAATGCTCCGATGCTGTCAGCCCTAATATTCAACTGTCTCTGCATTTACAGAGATTTTCATCATGTTTCAGGATGTTTTCAACGACTTTCCTTTTCTCCAGTGTTGTTTCATGCTCCAGAGAACGGGCACATGTGTGGCCACCAGTCCAGTCTCTAAACATCTCCACCAGGACTTGAACCAACAACCCTCTAGTCCCCAACAGCTACCTCCAAACGCCCTGGAGAAAACGAACCGCCCCCTGACTGCAGCCTTAGTCTGGTGAGTTCCAGCTGGATGTGAACTCAGCCACAGAAAAACGTCTTGTGTAAAGTCAGTTTTCTGACAAAACCAGTCTCCAAATATTTATATTTTACTGATGACAAAGGAGCAGATGCTTCTTAGTATTTGCCAGAGAAAGCGGACCCTTTGGCTTTGCAGAAATCAATCACGGCGCTGCCGCCCCTACCTGCCAAAAACAAAACACAAACTTCTCCATCTACACTTTTCCATCGGCTCCACGCCCTCAGGCTGCTGTAACTCCGCTGGTTTGATGTTTCTTACATTGCACAACAACAAAAACAACCTGCCTCCCTGTCGAATCAAACCCACAATGCACCTGGTGTATGTCAGACCTCAGCACATTCAGTCAGACGAGCCTGGAGGGAGGCGACATTTTGTGCCTGCGCCATCGGTCCGCAGCTGAAGGACGCTCGCTCTAGGAGAATAAACACATCACATGAAAGGCTGGAGATGATAAAAACGATTTCATTCTGCAGAGAGGACTCAATTCAGGATATGAAAGAGGAATTATGATGTGCTAGGAGTACACGGTGGAACCATTTACACTGTGACTGTAACTGAAGGGTTATGAAGCACTTCTTGACACCATGGCATCATGAGTTTGAAAGCATCTCATCATACAGACTAGAAGCATCATATAAAACAATCAGAGGGATATCTGTGCAGAAGAATTGAGCTTCTGGTCCTAAATGAACATTGTCCTGTGCCTGAGCATTCCTGTGCACTCACACAGTCTGACACAGTAGGTGGCAAAATGTAGAGAAATTTGGTCTGAACATCGCCAAGAAGAAGAAAGAAGTAGAGACAACCATGGAAACCTACAGAGTCTGTTTGGAGACGGCTATAGATACCAGTTTTATTGATGTGTCCCTACAGCTCCGTCTGTGGCAGACCTATTCCTCTCCCCTCTTATGAGACACGTGTCATTTTTATTTTACTATTTAAAGTATTAATCGACTTAACTTGGATTTTGGACGGGCACCTGGTGTGGCCAGTCTGAGTCAGAGGTTGGGACCATACCACCCAGTCCTCCTGCATGGTCCTGCTGAAACAGTGGCAGCCTTCTCTGACAGAGACGTTGTCTGGATGGGAGCATATGTGTCTCTAAAAGCTCTCTCTACTTCTCAGCATTGATAGTTCCTTTCCAGATGTTAGAGCTGCCCACGCCATAGGCACTAATGCAACCCCATACCATCAGAGATGCAGGCTTTAGACCTGAGCCAGGAGAACAAGCTGGATGCTCCCTGCTGGTCTCAGCCATGTGGACAACACAGACCCAGGCCAAGCAAGCATGGCACAATCCTTTTAGTAGTCTGGAGGGATATTTCTGATATAGGGACTTCATCCCAGAATCCTTTGCAGCACTTCATTCCAAAGTGTCAAAGGGACACACAGTCTCTCTAAGGAAGAGGCCTGAGGAGAAACTGCAGGAAGTCCAAGACTAGGAAAGCTCTCCTGGCCCCTTCTGCAGCAGTCTATCTCTGCCCTCCTCCTAAAGCTGACCCCTGACACTCTGCCCTCCTCCTTAAGCTGACCCCTGACACTCTGCCCTCCTCCTAAAGCTGACCCCTGACACTCTGCCCTCCTCCTTAAGCTGACCCCTGACACTCTGCCCTCCTAAAGCTGACCCCTGACACTCTGCCCTCCTCCTAAAGCTGACCCCTGACACTCTGCCCTCCTCCTAAAGCTGACCCCTGACACTCTGCCCTCCTCCTAAAGCTGACCTCTGACACTCTGCCCTCCTCCTAAAGCTGACCCCTGACACTCTGCCCTCCTAAAGCTGACCCCTGACACTCTGCCCTCCTCCTAAAGCTGACCCCTGACACTCTGCCCTCCTCCTAAAGCTGACCCCTGACACTCTGCCCTCCTCATACAGCTGACCCCTGACACTCTGCCCTCCTCCTAAAGCTGACCCCTGACACTCTGCCCTCCTAAAGCTGACCCCTGACACTCTGCCCTCCTAAAGCTGACCTCTGACACTCTGCCCTCCTCCTAAAGCTGACCCCTGACACTCTGCCCTCCTCCTTAAGTTGACCCCTGACACTCTGCCCTCCTCCTAAAGCTGACCCCTGACACTCTGCCCTCCTAAAGCTGACCCCTGACACTCTGCCCTCCTAAAGCTGACCCCTGACACTCTGCCCTCCTCCTAAAGCTGACCCCTGACACTCTGCCCTCCTCCTTAAGCTGACCTCTGACACTCTGCCCTCCTCCTTAAGTTGACCCCTGACACTCTGCCCTCCTAAAGCTGACCCCTGACACTCTGCCCTCCTAAAGCTGACCCCTGACACTCTGCCCTCCTCCTAAAGCTGACCCCTGACACTCTGCCCTCCTCCTTAAGCTGACTTTTGACACTCTGCCCTCCTCCTAAAGCTGACCCCTGACACTCTGCCCTCCTCCTAAAGCTGACCCCTGACACTCTGCCCTCCTAAAGCTGACCCCTGACACTCTGCCCTCCTCCTAAAGCTGACCTCTGACACTCTGCCCTCCTCCTAAAGCTGACCCCTGACACTCTGCCCTCCTCCTTAAGCTGACCCCTGACACTCTGCCCTCCTCCTAAAGCTGACCCCTGACACTCTGACCTCCTAAAGCTGACCCCTGACACTCTGCCCTCCTACATCAGAACCCTGACACGCTGACCTCCTACAGCTGACCCCTGACACGCTCCCCTCCTCCTAAAGCTGACCCCTGACACTCTGCCCTCCTCCTTAAGCTGACCTCTGACACTCTGCCCTCCTCCTTAAGTTGACCCCTGACACTCTGCCCTCCTAAAGCTGACCCCTGACACTCTGCCCTCCTAAAGCTGACCCCTGACACTCTGCCCTCCTCCTAAAGCTGACCCCTGACACTCTGCCCTCCTCCTTAAGCTGACCCCTGACACTCTGCCCTCCTCCTAAAGCTGACCCCTGACACTCTGCCCTCCTCCTAAAGCTGACCCCTGACACTCTGCCCTCCTCCTTAAGCTTACCCCTGACACTCTGCCCTCCTCCTAAAGCTGACCTCTGACACTCTGCCCTCCTCCTTAAGTTGACCCCTGACACTCTGCCCTCCTCCTTAAGCTGACCCCTGACATTCTGCCCTCCTCCTAAAGCTGACCTCTGACACTCTGCCCTCCTAAAGCTGACCCCTGACACTCTGCCCTCCTCCTAAAGCTGACCCCTGACACTCTGCCCTCCTAAAGCTGACCCCTGACACTCTGCCCTCCTCCTAAAGCTGACCCCTGACACTCTGCCCTCCTAAAGCTGACCCCTGACACTCTGCCCTCCTCCTAAAGCTGACCCCTGACACTCTGCCCTCCTCCTTAAGCTGACCTCTGACATTCTGCCCTCCTCCTAAAGCTGACCCCTGACACTCTGCCCTCCTCCTAAAGCTGACCCCTGACACTCTGCCCTCCTCCTAAAGCTGACCTCTGACACTCTGCCCTCCTCCTTAAGCTGACCTCTGACATTCTGCCCTCCTCCTAAAGCTGACCCCTGACACTCTGCCCTCCTCCTAAAGCTGACCCCTGACACTCTGCCCTCCTCCTAAAGCTGACCCCTGACACTCTGCCCTCCTCCTAAAGCTGACCCCTGACACTCTGCCCTCCTCCTAAAGCTGACCTCTGACACTCTGCCCTCCTCCTTAAGCTGACTCCTGACATTCTGCCCTCCTCCTTAAGCTGACCTCTGACACTCTGCCCTCCTCCTAAAGCTGACCCCTGACACTCTGCCCTCCTCCTAAAGCTGACCCCTGACACTCTGCCCTCCTAAAGCTGACCCCTGACACTCTGCCCTCCTCCTAAAGCTGACCCCTGACACTCTGCCCTCCTAAAGCTGACCCCTGACACTCTGCCCTCCTCCTAAAGCTGACCCCTGACACTCTGCCCTCCTCCTTAAGCTGACCTCTGACACTCTGCCCTCCTCCTAAAGCTGACCCCTGACACTCTGCCCTCCTCCTTAAGCTGACCTCTGACACTCTGCCCTCCTCCTAAAGCTGACCCCTGACACTCTGCCCTCCTCCTTAAGCTGACCTCTGACACTCTGCCCTCCTCTTAAAGCTGACCCCTGACACTCTGCCCTCCTCCTAAAGCTGACCCCTGACACTCTGCCCTCCTAAAGCTGACCCCTGACACTCTGCCCTCCTAAAGCTGACCCCTGACACTCTGCCCTCCTAAAGCTGACCCCTGACACTCTGCCCTCCTAAAGCTGACCCCTGACACTCTGCCCTCCTCCTAAAGCTGACCCCTGACACTCTGCCCTCCTCCTTAAGCTGACCTCTGACACTCTGCCCTCCTCCTTAAGTTGACCCCTGACACTCTGCCCTCCTCCTAAAGCTGACCTCTGACACTCTGCCCTCCTCCTTAAGCTGACCCCTGACACTCTGCCCTCCTCCTTAAGCTGACCTCTGACACTCTGCCCTCCTCCTAAAGCTGACCCCTGACACTCTGCCCTCCTCCTTAAGCTGACCTCTGACACTCTGCCCTCCTCCTAAAGCTGACCCCTGACACTCTGCCCTCCTCCTTAAGCTGACCTCTGACACTCTGCCCTCCTCTTAAAGCTGACCCCTGACACTCTGCCCTCCTCCTTAAGCTGACCTCTGACACTCTGCCCTCCTCTTAAAGCTGACCTCTGACACTCTGCCCTCCTCTTAAAGCTGACCCCTGACACTCTGCCCTCCTCCTTAAGCTGACCTCTGACACTCTGCCCTCCTCCTAAAGCTGACCCCTGACACTCTGCCCTCCTCCTTAAGCTGACCTCTGACACTCTGCCCTCCTCCTAAAGCTGACCCCTGACACTCTGCCCTCCTCCTAAAGCTGACCTCTGACACTCTGCCCTCCTCCTAAAGCTGACCCCTGACACTCTGCCCTCCTCCTTAAGCTGACCTCTGACACTCTGCCCTCCTCCTAAAGCTGACCCCTGACACTCTGCCCTCCTCTGTATCTGTGGAGGGAGTGTTTCATGTTCATTTGTTGTCTCACTGTCGGTGTTCATTTGTTCTTGATTCACTTTGCTGTGTCCATTTATGTCCAGTCCAGTGCCTTCCTTGACTCAAACACTAGTGGTGTATGATGAAAGTCTGGCCACAGTGTCTCTGAGTGGTGAAGTCCCCATACTGACCCTCTGTCCTCCATCTTTAAATTCACCTGTGGTTCATTTCGTGGCCTTCGGCCTTGTTGTGTAAGTTCTTTGTTTTGTTGAAGTTTAGTTTATCAAAGTTATTGATCTAAGGTCAGCTGATTCTGATTGATGCTACTTTGTTAAAAAGGTCTATTATAGATCTAAAGAAATGTTGTGTGAATTCTAAGTATTCACGTTGTACTGATCTGGTTGAGAGGAACATCATCATTCTACCTTCACTTTATTAAATGTAAATATTTATGAAATAGTATTTTTATTATTGAAGTCTTCTGATTTTAAGGTGTTGCCCTGTTATTTTTTAATCTTGATTAATATTTAGTTTTTATTTTCCTTCCTCTTTATTCCACAGGACATGGCATCCTTTGTGCCGATAATAATTTGTACTTTGATCCATCTGACCACAGAACAGTTTTCCATTTTGCCTTCTCTTTAATGGGCTTTGGCCTGGTGGTGTTTCTGCATGCAGTGGTTTCCAGTCCAGAATCAGGCGGTCCCACCTGAGGGCCTGAAGACCACCAGATCCAGTATCGACCTTTAGTCTAGTCTCACAGAGGCTTCTCCAAGTTTTCTGAATCTTTTTACTGTGGGGTATTTAAAGTCCTTTCATTTATAAAGAGGAACATTTTTCTAGAACATTTTTTAGATGCAGTGTTTTGCAGATGATCTTTACTTCTGGAGACTCATGGTCTTCAGTTTTAATTTACATTTTACACAGCGCCCCGGCTTTTTTGGAATGAGGTAGTATCAAACGTAGATGGATGTGGTAGGGTCATTGATGGGATGGTTGCAGGCCTGGTGTGAGAGCCTACATGTGTTGAAATAAAGCAGCAGGCATGGAGCAATGACCGGGTTACCATTAGAGCGGCGAGCGTTGTACTCACTAAAAACAGAGCAGGGTGAACCATAAGACCACCTGCCTGACCACTCTGTTAGATCTGGTCTCTTTGTCCGGTCTGGACTCACACTTAGAGACATTTACTCATCTCTGTCCTCCTGTGGATTCCCAGGTTGACCAGCAGACCGCCCCTTGCCGCGGCTCCCGTGTGAAGCGTGATTTGAATTTCCATGCTCAGATTCATTATCAAGAGGGGATTCCCGCAGTCTGACTCCCCATGTATGACCGGCTCCACTGTCATTAAAGACTGCCTGTAAGCACCAGAGAAGCAAAAATACATGCCAACAACTGTTTTGACAGAACTTTTTAACAAGCAAATCCTCCATCAGAGGAGGATCCGGTGAAGGATGGAGGGTGTGCCGTGGTTTTGGAGAGTGTGACTAATGACGGCGAGCTTGTCAGACTTTGTTGAATCTCTTTCAGAGGCAGACAGGGACTCGTTCAGGCTTTTCTGAGCATACTACGTATCTGTGAGGGTCCTTGGTGCTTTTGAAAATGTGTTATCAATCGAGCATATCTGCAGCAGACAATGGCTCCCGTATGGATATGGATAGTCTTTAAAGAATCGATGCCACCAGGCCTCTCTGTGTTGGAAACGCTTCCTTTTAAAACCAGTTGTAGGTTTCAGGAGCTGCAGTCTGAGAAGAAAAGAAAAATCAACACGCTGTCGTTTCAGAGAACTTTAAATTGAATGGTGGAGCGACAGATTCTGTCAGTAATTACTTTAGAAATGAAGGACTTTATATAAAATAGCCCTTTACAAAGAGAACCAGCTGTGTGTCCTACTTTCAGTTTAAAAACACTTTGAGTCTGTATGTATTTATGTTTATGTTCTCCGATGAAGACAAAATCAGATTTTTGTGGGGCAGGGGATCAAAGTTTGACCTTCAGAAGACTTTGAAAAGCTTAAAAGCCTGACTGTCCGACTCCTTCTTCTGCTTGTTGCTTTCAGCATTGACCAAATAAAGGCTGTTTATTTTTTTTTTTTTCTCCACCTGCTCCGTTGATTCTTGCTTCACAGCTGTTAGCTGACATTTTGAGACATTCAGACAAACCACTGGACTTAGGGCTGCAGTATTAACATGGGAAATAGCTATGGCTGCAAAAACTTTAAAAGGGCCCTAAAAACACAAACTAAACAACTTTAAATACTCTACGACCCGAGTTTGACTCATCTATGGAGTTTATTGACTTATATATATGAATCTACAGGTAACAGGTGCAGACCTGGACTTTGTTGATCCTTGTAGAGACTCTTAACTTGCTGAGTGAGGAGGCTGAAACCTATCCTGGATCAAAACAAAGATCCGTGTATTCTGGGACACCTTGGATGGTGCCATGGAGCCTGCGTCTGTGAATGGTGAGAGTGTGGAAGTTGTAGCGGTTCACCTTCCTTGGTGGAGTAATCCATGATGTGCTGATTGTGAGGTGCAAACCCAAGCCACATGGCTCCAGAGGAAAGGAAAAAAAAAAAAAAAAAACCTTTCCTGCTGTGTTAGCGACTGCCTTAACTGTTAGGAAAATGTTGGAAATGCACTTCTCCCCAAAGTCCAGGCCTGCTGGGATGCCTTGGATGCTGCCATCAGATCTCTGCCTGTGAGCGCTGGGAGCCTGGGAGTAGAGGATTGACCTACCTCAGTAATGTCATCCATTCATACACTGACAGTGAGGCTGAGACATGGGGCAGTGGGTTTGTGAGCAAGACCATGTAGCGTCCCTGGTACCTGAGCATGCAGACAGAAAGCAGTCTTTTGGTCCTTCTGGTCTAACTATAGTCCTGCAGTCCATGCTGTTAAATATCTGAAAGGAGATTCTGACTACAACACAGCGTCTGTGGCAGTTATCTGTCTGTCTCTGGTTTTACCGTCTGCTGACAGTCTTGGTCCGTGGTTTTGGGTGGCCACGATGTCAGGATTTGGTTCTTGCTGTTTTGGTGAAACTATCCTGGGGAAATTTTACAATCATGCTTTTTGTGCCCCTCCCCTCACAGACTAAAACCAACACTTAAGCTTGATCTGGTGCACATTTGCCTGCCAGATTTCATCCCAGCCCCTGAAGGCCTCTGCAAACTTCATAAATCTACAGAAGTGTTCTACTCCAACATGGCCAGCAGGTTAAACTGTGGTCCAGGTTTCGTTCAGGCTTTGAGTCTCGGTGGTATCTTCATTTGAAAGGAGCCCCAGATGAACAAACTGTCCAGGGCTTGTTAAACGGATTCCTCAGTTTGTTTGGTTTACTGACCGCCCCGTTCTAACGTTTCCTGCTGCACGCCCACATTCCTCTCGCCGTCGTCTTAATCTGTAGGAGCGTGCTCCGGCTCCTCGGCTTCACTTTTAATTGCCGCTTTGCTCTCTGACTGCAGATGGCTGAATGTTTGTTTACATCGTTAAAGACTCATGAAAAGATTAAAACGGGATAAACAGAGGAGCCAAAGCACATCACTCACATCGCTCCAATATCAGAAAATCTCCTCTTCAATCGCCGGCTCAGGAAACAGTGAATGGAAATTAGACGACTCAGCAGACGGACCAGAGGCAAACGCCAAATAACGACAGAGAGAGGACGCTTTCATTTACTGCCATGTGAGAGGAAACAGACGACAGGAGAGGAGGGTCCTGATAGAGGGAGACATTCCACTGTTTGCATTCTAACATTCTTTTCTGTCACCTCCTCCCAATACTGAGCATGTTTACCTGCATCCTTAAAGAAGTCCAGATAATGTTGCTCTGAGGCATCATGAAGGCCAGGCAGCATCCTGCTGGCTTCATCCATGTCCATCCACACACGTTTGTTTTTAGCAAGGAAGTTAGCTAAAGGTAGCGATGACCTGTGACCTAGCTGCTAGCTGCTAGCTGCTAGCTGCCAGCTGCTAGCTCCTAGCTGCCAGCAGCTAGCTCCTAGCTGCTAGCTCCTAACTCCTAGCTCCTAGCTGCTAGCTCCTAACTCCTAGCTGCTAGCTCCTAGCTGCTAGCTCCTAGCTGCTAGCTCCTAGCTGCTAGCTGCTAGCTCCTAACTCCTAGCTCCTAGCTGCTAGCTCCCAGCTGCTAGCTCCTAGCTCCTAGCTGCTAACTGCTGGCTGCTAGCTCCTAGCTGCTAGCTCCTAGCTCCTAGCTGCTAACTGCTGGCTGCTAGCTGCTAGCTCCTAGCTGCTAGCTCCTAGCTCCTAGCTGCTAGCTCCTAGCTCCTAGCTTCTAGCTCCTAGCTCCTAGCTCCTAGCTGCTAGCTCCTAGCTCCTAGCTCCTAGCTGCTAGCTCCTAGCTCCTAGCTTCTAGCTGCTAGCTCCTAGCTCCTAGCTCCTAGCTGCTAGCTCCTAGCTCCTAGCTCCTAGCTCCTAGCTGCTAGCTCCTAGCTGCTAGCTCCTAACTCCTAGCTCCTAGCTCCTAGCTGCTAGCTCCCAGCTGCTAGCTCCTAGCTCCTAGCTGCTAACTGCTGGCTGCTAGCTCCTAGCTGCTGGCTCCTAGCTCCTAGCTGCTAACAGCTGGCTGCTAGCTCCTAGCTGCTAGCTCCTAACTCCTAGCTCCTAGCTGCTAGTTCCTAACTCCTAGCTCCTAGCTGCTAGCTCCCAGCTGCTAGCTCCCAGCTGCTCATGCGTTTTCTTGCAGATGTACATATTTGTATATTTTGGTGAAAATGCACTGGCACTGGTAAAAACTGTTTGAGGTACATGAGGTTTGTAATGCTGAACAAAAAAAGAGGACCGAAAGGCAAGACTAGAGACTCAGAGTCAAAATCAGGGTTGGTTTAGTTCTTCCAGAGGTCGGTACAAAAATCTAAAAGCTCACAGGCTGAGGTCACAAAGATGGCAGTGGTGTGGGAGACAGTAGGGATGGGCAGGAGGGAGCGTCTAGAAAGAGACATGAAGCACGTAGCCTAAGTATAAAATATGAAACAGGAGACACAGGACCACGAGAGGATGGACTAAGGACTGGAAATACTGACATCCCCTGCTTTTACTTAAGGGCCAGGAAAAAAAATTAGCTTAGAAGTTAAGCAATGCAGGAATCTGAGATCTGTGGACATCATGTTTGGTCTAAACTACTTCCTGTTCAAAGATGAGGCTCAGCTTTTAAACTAATCTGGTCCTTCTGATCCCAAATAAGAGGGGGAAATAAAAATGCAATCCAAACGCAAGCTCAGGTCTTGTTTGGGATTAAATGAGCTGTGATTCCTCTGACCACAGAACAGTTTTCCATGATTCCTCTGACCACAGAACAGTTTTCCATGATTCCTCTGACCACAGAGCAGTTTTCCATGTTTCCTCTGACCACAGAACAGTTTTCCATGTGACCACAGAACAGTTTTCCATGTTTCCTCTGACCACAGAACAGTTTTCCATGTGACCACAGAACAGTTTTCCATGTTTCCTCTGACCACAGAACAGTTTTCCATGTTTCCTCTGACCACAGAACAGTTTTTCATGTGACCACAGAACAGTTTTCCATGATTCCTCTGACCACAGAACAGTTTTCCATGTGACCACAGAACAGTTTTCCATGATTCCTCTGACCACAGAACAGTTTTCCATGTTTCCTCTGACCACAGAACAGTTTTCCATGATTCCTCTGACCACAGAACAGTTTTCCATGTTTCCTCTGACCACAGAACAGTTTTCCATGATTCCTCTGACCACAGAGCAGTTTTCCATGTTTCCTCTGACCACAGAACAGTTTTCCATGTTTCCTCTGACCACAGAACAGTTTTCCATGTTTCCTCTGACCACAGAACAGTTTTCCATGTGACCACAGAACAGTTTTCCATGTTTCCTCTGACCACAGAACAGTTTTCCATGTGACCACAGAACAGTTTTCCATGTTTCCTCTGACCACAGAACAGTTTTCCATGTTTCCTCTGACCACAGAGCAGTTTTCCACAGTTTTCCATGTGACCACAGAACAGTTTTCCATGTTTCCTCTGACCACAGAACAGTTTTCCATGTGACCACAGAACAGTTTTCCATGTTTCCTCTGACCACAGAACAGTTTTCCATGTTTCCTCTGACCACAGAGCAGTTTTCCACAGTTTTCCATGTGACCACAGAACAGTTTTCCATGTTTCCTCTGACCACAGAACAGTTTTCCATGTGACCACAGAACAGTTTTCCATGTTTCCTCTGACCACAGAACAGTTTTCCATGTTTCCTCTGACCACAGAGCAGTTTTCCACAGTTTTCCATGTGACCACAGAACAGTTTTCCATGTTTCCTCTGACCACAGAACAGTTTTCCATGTTTCCTCTGACCACAGAACAGTTTTCCACAGTTTTCCATGTGACCACAGAACAGTTTTCCATGTTTCCTCTGACCACAGAACAGTTTTCCACAGTTTTCCATGTGACCACAGAACAGTTTTCCATGTTTCCTCTGACCACAGAACAGTTTTCCATGTGACCACAGAACAGTTTTCCATGATTCCTCTGACCACAGAACAGTTTTCCATGATTCCTCTGACCACAGAACAGTTTTCCATGTTTCCTCTGACCACAGAACAGTTTTCCATGTTTCCTCTGACCACAGAACAGTTTTCCATGTGACCACAGAACAGTTTTCCATGTTTCCTCTGACCACAGAACAGTTTTCCATGTGACCACAGAACAGTTTTCCATGTTTCCTCTGACCACAGAACAGTTTTCCATGTTTCCTCTGACCACAGAGCAGTTTTCCACAGTTTTCCATGTGACCACAGAACAGTTTTCCATGTTTCCTCTGACCACAGAACAGTTTTCCATGTGACCACAGAACAGTTTTCCATGTTTCCTCTGACCACAGAACAGTTTTCCATGTGACCACAGAACAGTTTTCCATGATTCCTCTGACCACAGAACAGTTTTCCATGTTTCCTCTGACCACAGAACAGTTTTCCATGATTCCTCTGACCACAGAACAGTTTTCCATGATTCCTCTGACCACAGAACAGTTTTCCATGATTCCTCTGACCACAGAACAGTTTTCCATGATTCCTCGGTCCATGTTAAATGAGCTGTGATCCTGAATGTTCCTGAGCCCATGCGGTGATTTCAGGACAGAAGCATGCCTGTTTTTACTGCGGTGCTGCGTACACATACAGACTAAAAACAGCTGCAGCAGCGGGAACTTAGCAGCAGACATTTCCAAACCTGATTCCTTCATCCCTTTTGGGACTCAGCGACCCTCTGCAGACATCAGGGAGTTCATTTGTTCCATAATCGTTGTATTAGTCGGGTTAATGAGGAAAAACTGATCAAGTGTGGCACCAACAGCTGTTAGGAAATTCCAGTGAGTAGAGGATGTGAAGATGGCATAACTCCTTCCTCTTTAGCATGCCACAGAGCCTCAGGTGAAGAATGACAGACAAAACTGAGGACCTGAAGGGAAATGGGAACTTTTGTGTTTGTGCTTCAGGGACATCTTCTTTAACTGGATAAACTCAGGATGCTACTGTTTCTGTTTTAAACAAAGCAGTTTGAGACTATTTTATCTCCTCACACAGTCGTGTTTCCTCCACTGCAGACCAAAATGTGCTTTTAACATTTCAAGAGTGGGCCTTGACAAAGGACGGCTCCTTTTAAATGCAGAGGAAGAAAGGGGGGGGGGGGGAATACCAGCATGGCGATGAGCGATAGAGCAGCTAATTGTGTCCTGGGAGATAAAGAGAGAAGGAGAAACTCCCTCTTGGTTATCAGCTTCCTTCTGAGACGGCAGCGGCGGCTGGCTCCCAGTTTCTTCTCCTAAGAAAAAAAAAAACTTGTTAAAAGGAAATAAAAAAGGTGTGAGGAGGCACAAAGGACGCTTATCCACCTTTCACTGAGCCGACAAAAGGAAAAAATCTCAGCAACGGCTAATTACAAGCGAGGTGATGAAAGAGACGGAAGGAGACAGAAGAGAAAGAAAATCCTCCTTTTTCTCAGCTCAGAGGAGGTGGAGAGGTCAACAGCTTCACCCCAACCCAAACTCAATCCTGAGGAGGCAGACAGACGTGGAGGTGATTAGTAGATCTTCGTCTCGCCGCCACAGGATGAAGAAATTAAAAGTGTCTCTGGATCAAATGAAAGCAAAGTGTCCTGGCAGCTCTCTCTTCACAAACTCCCACCGTCACGTTCATTCAGCCTCTAGACAGAGATTTAACCTGAGGGGGATTGTTTTCTGATTTTCAGGCATTAGAGACAAATGGAGAGGCTGGGATCATCCCCAAGGATCAGATGGTTTTTCTTTCAGCTCGATGCTTTTCTGTTATCCAGGAAGATTTTTTCTTTTTGGACAATCCTCTAAAATCAGTCTGCAGCTCTTTAATCAATCCTTATTAGTATTCATAGCTTTCACCTGACATCACTAACTCATGGAACCTCCCCCAGAGAAGCCGACAGCCTTTTTTTATTCTCATGCTTCCATTGGAGAGAGTTTCTTCTTCAGCTGGATTCACTGATGGAGCCTGGGTTATGGTCATGTGACCAAAATTACCCGTACTCTCTAAACCCCAGTAAGCTGAGTTCACTAACCCACCTTGTAGAAACCATGTAGGTTTTTACATGTGATGGAGCTAAGCTCAGTCAGAACCTTAACGGGATGTGACGGGCATGCTGAAGGGTCTGTTGGTAGTCTTTACTAAGAATGAGAAGGTCGTGGTACTGTAAAGATAGTCTGATATGGATCAGTTAACCCATCCTAAGGTCAAAGGTCAGAGTGCATCGGTCCGCAGAGCCCTAAACAACCAGCATGGATCGGTCTGTGGACTGGTTTAACGATGGCGATGGGTTCACCTGTTCCGCCACGCTCAGCATCTTTAATCTCGTGCCCTGTGGTGACCTTTTACCTTTAAGTGAGATTTCCGTTTGCCGCAGGTACTTGCTAACCTGACACGCCAGATTCTGGTAAACCTCTCATAGACGGCGTTTGGGAAAGGGCGGAGCCTTTGAAAAAAAAAACCCAGAGGGTGATTGGATGAACGTTCTGTCTGTCACATCTTTACGGGCCAATCAGAGCAACAAAACACGTGACGTAGCCGCTACAGGAGTAAACTCCATAGAGAGCGGCATAACGGTAACCATGGCGACTGTAGACATGTCAGTACTCGACTTTTGTGGTTTTTGAAAAGAAAACAACTCACTGCTGTTCTTTGTTCTTCTTTTAACCAAGAAATGTCGTCAGGTCCTGATAAACTGGCGCTCTAGCAGCATCCACGCTAACCTCTTCCTCCATAGCTGCACCAGCTCTCGCTGCTGCTTGTTTACGTCACGACTCTGCTGCGCCTGAAAGTACCGCCCCTCCATGCTGATTGGTCCTGTCACTTTCTAACTGGCCCAAACGGTTCAGACGGGAGCTTTGAAGATGGATTCATCAGTGAGAAACACGGAAACGGGCGGATCCTTCTGCTTGCAGGGTCAGTGCTCGCTAGGTAGCTGGATGTGTTTCAGCGGTCGTCGCCAGAACGCCTCTCGGCTAAAGTTCTGCTCCTCAGAGATCAGGGCGTGTGGACTTGATGTAAAGATAGGAAAACTTTAGAGATGTCCCGTCTGTACACTTTAGAGAAGAGTAACTAAGAACTATGGCAGCTCATAAATCTCACCTGTTGAGAAGGTGGAGCTAAAGTTTAGCTAAGATGCTAACGCTAAACGCAGCACAAACGTGAACACTTCTCTGAGCTGAAGCTCTGCTGAGTCCTCAGATATCAGCTGTTTTATTACAACCCTGTTTAACAGAGTGGTTGGTTTGAATACGTCTGAGATCAGCTGATCTGCAGCGAATTCATTCAAGAATGAAAACAACCCATGGCAGTGGGCGGAGCTTGGATCCCCTGACTCTCAGCGTTAGATTAACAGTGATGTAATGTAGTTAAAATGAATACTCAGGTGTTTAACCCTTTCCTGCCCCCTCACAGAACCAGAACGTCCTCAGCCATCTCTGCTGGATTCATGCACAGAAATGATCAGAATATTACAAACTAACATTATTTAGTTTTTACAGCCTGCTCAGCAAACAGAACATGTAGAAGGAGGAAAGTTTAGGCCAAACTAATCCTGGGTTTACAGAGCAGAAGCACTAGCAGCTGGTCCAGACCTGAGCCAGGTCTACCTCTGAGCTTCAGACCAGGTCTAAGGTGGAGCCGTCCTCCTTAAGACAAACACACCCCTGGGTGGCTTTGTCCTCAGCTCATGACTGAGTAGTAAAATACTGGAGCTAAATATTAATAGTCAGATATTTTAGAGTTAAACAGGTAAAGGTCAGAGGTCACTCAGCAGGGATGTCAGGGGAATACAAATTTAAACAGAAGCAAACATGTTTTTAAAACTCTACCTGGACATTTTGATCTTTATTTTCCAGGAGAATCAGAGATTTATTTCAGAACAAAAACTCAGCAGAGCAGGTAACATTCACAGAGACATATGGAACAAACCTGAGTCTAGCTGCTGCTGTCGGTGGGTGGAAACCACCCTGAGTGGGTGCAGGAGCAGAGCCATCAAAGTCAGAGTTCAGCTGGTTTTTCGTCGCCAACATCAGGCAGGAGAGACACTCGAAGCTTTGACTAACAGACCGATGAGGGGGAGATTTTGGAGGCAGAGAACAGCGGCCCTCCTCTTCAGCCGCAGACAAACACACGGTCTGTGGCGGTAAATAAACGGGAACCTTCAGCCTCTCCACGCTCCACTTCTCAACTCGAGAGCCGGCGCCCAATGTCAGCGCTAAATTATCAGTGAATACAGTGACTTTGTCAAAGTCGGCGCCTGCAGTTTCTCCTCCACACACGGAGCAGGAGGTCCTTTCAAACCTCCTGTTAGCCCAGTGTCAGCAGCGCTCTCAGGGTTTCTTTCTCTTTCTCTGGCAGCGCCTTGCCTCTGTTTACCTCCAGCTGTTTGGGCTCTTTGCAGACTTTCAGGTGGATGAAAGTCTGAAAACAAATGCTGAAATGAGCTGGATGTGCTCTCTGTTCTCCAGCGTTCATTTTTCTCAGTCTTTGTATTTTTAATTTGACTCAGCTGCTTTGCAGAGCTGATGCTTTTCCCTTGTTCTCACTTTTAAAGTTTGGATCGACTTTTCTGCTCATTTGGCAGCAGTTTACATGAGATTGGTTGGCTTTAACTCCAGGGCCCTGTTTTATTTATTTTATTATTTTGTCTAAAGCGTGTGGCGTAATGTGATTTGGGGTGGAGTTTTGCTAATTACATGGCACACAATCATCCACAAAGCTGGGCTCAGAGTGTGAAAGGTTGGATTGACTCAGTGATTATGGGCCGCTCTGTTGGAACTTACTCAGTGGATTTTAGTGTTTGAACTTCATCTGGCTCTAAACTCCACTCAAACACATGTAAAATAAAACCGCTATTTTACAGAAGCATTCCCACAACATCAGAAACAATCAAAAAGCCATGAAGAATAGTTTCACATGTGGCACAAAAGCATTGCTTCATAAATTTTTAAAATTTCCACCAAGTTGAGAACCAGCAGGCTAGACCAGTGGATCTGTACTGGTTTCCCTGTGGGGATTCACACACACCAAATCTCATAGAAATCAAATGATTAAAAAAAAATAGCAAAACTGCCTGCATGGATCCCTGTCTGTAGATAGAACATGACAATGTGCCTCCTGGGGGGCCCTTCAAGCAGACTTAACTTGATAAAGAGGGCTCCCAGTATCCTCCCAGTATCCTCCCAGTCACCAAAATATATTAGAGTATCATCCATGGTGCCCTTCCTTTGGACACAACATGACAAAGTGCTCCACTGAGGGCCCCGGACCTGATCAGAGGCCCTCTAAGGGGTCCTTAAAGTCCTCAAAGTGTGCAGAAAGCTATGTGAGGTGGAGTAAATGTGCTAAAGTGCCTCCAGGGTCCTTCCTGCAGACACAGCGTTATATGGCCCCCTCCATTGTGGCCTCCCTGTAAACAAAAGATGAAGTGCCCTCCAGGGCGCCCTTTCAGTGAATTATAGTGGCGACGTGCGCTTCATGTGTTCCATCCATTGAACAAAACATGCTATGTCTCACAGGTCGCACTCTCAGTGGAATAAATTATGATTAAGTTCCCTCCAGGGCACCCTTACAGTGGGCAGCATTTAATAAGGTGCCCTCCAGGGTGTCCTGGGACAGAACGTGACAAAGTGCCTAACAGTGCCCATCAGGGTGCATGATGACGTACCCTCTAGGACACGGGTCATCAGCTACTTTTGTACAAGAGCCAGTTTTTACTTAAAGACACTGAAGAGGCCAGACTTCCCAAATAAATAAATAAATATTTTGGCCTAATTAAGCTACAGTTGTTTAATTATTGTATAAAGATTGTTTTGCCTTCAGCAATGAGGTCGGTGCCAGTGGCCTACACTGCCACTGTGATAGTTTGGCTGTATCTTCCTGGGGCTGGCAGGTTGTCATCACTGGGTCTGATGCTAAAATGCTGTGCACATATTAACAGAAATCCTGGTATAACACTAATCAACATTTCAAAAAGAAGTTGTGTTTAGGGCTACTTTGGATTTTCACTTATGGTAATTTAGCTTTATGTTTATTTTGGCCTCAAAGTATGACTATTCTTATTCAGACTTGGGGGGGTTAAAGGAAACTGGTTGGGGACCACTGCTCTAGGGGACCATTCAATTGGACAAAACATGAAAATGCGCTCCTCAGGTTGGACTCTCAGTGGAATAAATAGTGATTACCTGACCTCCAGGCTGTCCTGCTGGTGCACTAAAATTACTTGCTCTCCAGGGGACCCTTCAAGTGGACAAGATGTGCCAAAGAGCCCTCCAGGGGCCCTGTCAGTGCGTTAAACACATGTCCAGTAGGAGAAAACACAGTGTAGTGACATGAAGTTCTGTTACTTTCATCCCTGTTAATCAAACATCCAGTCCACGACGGCACCAGCAGTAATGCTGGAGTCTGGTTTTACAGGGATACAGGTACTTTACATGAGGTAGGATCAAACCACTAATCCTTGAGGTTAGAGGTGATCTTCTCCACCACTGATCCTCTCTCCCTAAACCTCCCTAAACTGACAGCTTCACCTGGAGGCCATGATCAGAAGTGAAAACATAAATATGGTAATGTGCAGACACCCAAAGCTACACCCCCCCAGCTCTCTGGGATGTTTTCTCCTGTTAAAGGAAAGTCTGTGCAGGTGATGTGACAGGAGTTAGCAACAAGGATGGCGATATTCAACACTCCCAATCACTAACAACACTCAAACACACACAATCACACACAGCTATTGAAGCTTCATTGATGTGCCAGATGAAGTGAGATGTCCACTGAGAGTTAAATCCTGGGACAGCCAATCAGCACATCAGCTCCTAATTTAATTAATAACTCCTCTGTCTAATTAGCAGAAGCCGGGCTGGGAGGAGAAACAGCTGCAGTCACCTGGGCTTCTCCAACGCTTCACAATCCCGCCAAAGATGAAAACGACAAGATTCGTCTCCGGGGGGACGATGGGCGAGAGATGTGCGTGTTGGCGGGGTGTAAGAGGTGCTGATCAACTGTAAATCCTCCGGGTGTTATGTGTTTCTGACAGCAGGATAGACGCCACCATGTTATCCGCCAGCGGTGAGAAACGCTCTCCAATGGGGAGGAGGAAACGGCTTTGGGTGTACCGCTGGGATTTGATTGACAAGTTGTGCGGCAGCAGTGGCAGCGGTGGTGGGGCTTGTCGGCACTCGCCGTCTGGTTTGTGTGAGTAATTAAAAGTGATTGAGACGGCCCTCGCACATCCAGAGGTGATGGTATCATCGGGGTGTGGCAGTGAAAACATGAGCACAGGAGGAAACACTTCTGCAGGGGGTCAAGGGTCAGAATCATGAGTAAATCAACTCATAACCACAGAAACTAACCTTATTCTGTCAAACATCTGCACGTTCTCCAGGTGTTCATTATCCAAACATCTCTGTGTTTCTAACAGACCTGACCTTTCTCCTGGAAATAAATACACCTGTAAGACAGACAGGGTCCTCCTCAACAGCCAGCAGGGTCCTCCTCAACAGCCAGCAGGGTCCTCCTCAACTCCCATACCATCATCCCTCCTCCACCAAACTTCACAGTCAGACAGGTAACGTTCTCCCAGCATCCTCCACACCCAGACTCACCATCTGACTGTGAACAGAGAAGATGATTGGTCCCTCCACATGGCACGTCTCCACTGCTCCACAGTTCACTGTCAGTGGGCGTTGGACTTGGTGATGTGAGGCTTGCATGCAGCTGTTGCCATGGAAACCCATTCATGAAGGGCCTGCTGCAGTTTTAGTGTTTACATTAATGCCAGAGGAAGTTCAGAACTCTTCAGCAATGGAATTTACCCATGATCCTTAGCAGTCGTTGACCCCGCCCAATGATTTTACCTGGTCTCCTGCTTCATGGCTGAGCTGCTGTTGTTCCTAAACGCTTCCACTTTCTAATACCACTGACAGCTGACTGGTGAATATCCAGCAGGGATGAAGTTTCACCAAAGGTGTCATCATCACAGAACTGGAAGTCTCTGAGCTCTCCAGAACGACCCGTTTAGGATCACAGAGGTTTGAGGCTGCATGGACAGTGAGGATTCTAAACACCTGTGGCAACAGGTGTGATTGACACACCTGAGTTCAATAATTATCAGGTGGACAAATACTTTTGTGTATATAGAGTAAGTGGGTAGCCTCGCTGCCGTTGGTAAATGAAGTAGTCAGTCGTGCTTTGTGGGTTCATAGAGACGATAACCTTTAGAACTGAAGCTCTGAGAGCTTCTTCCCTCAGAACACCTCCACATCTAGGATACGAAGACTTCCTAAAGTCACAGTAGAAGGGGAGATTAATGGTCATGTTTGTGCCGCAGGTGTTTATGAGCTGTACAGAAACACATCAGCTTGATCAGGTCCAGGTAGTCGGTTCTGTGACACCTCATTAGATATTTTTGAGACTCCTGAAAGCTGGAGGATGAAGATGAAGTTTGTTTCATCACCTTAATGGAGCACCTCAGTAGAGCTCCATTCATTTTATCCAGGACCGTTTCCCACAGCGAGGAATATTTTTCATCAGTGAAAAGAAATGATCCGTGTTATGTTCATTCTGTAAGAGTGTGTATCTGAGCGTTTCTCTGCTGAAGCTGCTGCTGTCAATAACCCTCCAGCATGGCAAACAGATCGCCTCCCACTGAGAAACAGCCATGGATGCTTCTGGCCGGCTGCGGTCATCAGTTCTGCTCTGCTGCCTTAAAACAGCGTCTCCTGAACAAACAGAGGCGCTAAAAACTGCAGAAAAACATAAAAACATTCAGTGGTCGACTGCGTCCGACGTGTCAGCCCTCTCCGGGAGCGGCGCCTGTCACTCACATGCACAGAAAGTGGAAAATCAGTTTTGCCCGCCGACTCCTGGAGTGCCTCACGAGCTTCATCGAGTTTTTCGGAGAATGGGGAGGGCGCTCCGGTCCACAGGCTGCTGAGGCGGCAGGAAAAAGGAGGCCAGCAGAGGAGGAATCCGCCGCTGCCGTTTGAATCCGCTGAGCAAGCAGGTCGAGACTTTGAAATTAACGTTGATAAAGTAGGCTGAGCCCCCCCCCCTCGCAGCGCTAAGCCCAGTGTGCTAAATCACAGAGGGGCCTCAGACTGAATGGGTGCAGCGGCCTACATGTTAAAAATACTGATAGATTCAGCCCCCAAACACCTGCTGACGGAGGGAGCAGCCAGGTCCTAATCCTCCAACAAAACCTCAGAGAGCTGTGCAAACAGAAGGAGCCTGAACGCAGCACAGACAGTTTTTGTAGCTACTTCATTTGGACGTGCCTGGTCCCCCTAAGTTCTCATCCTAGCTTAACATCTTGACGGCATATTTTCGTCTTAAATTCAATTTGAAATCAATGTTGTGCAAAGTGCCGAGGAGCAGACTTGAAGTTTGGCTTTTTAATTAGCTTTCTGGAGAAACAGGCGGCTTTTCTCCAGATCTAAATGACTCAGGATTGTTGGATCATCTGCTCTCCAGCAGCTTTTCAGCCTCTCTGTTGGCTGCAGAAGCATCAATGGTCCAACACAAGCTGAGGATGGAGACGGGACCGTCCTCAAATACGACTAGTTTCTGCCAAAAGTGGGGAAAACTTTTAATTAAACATTTTACTGTTCAAAATGGGTCTCATCGATGTGCTGAAGAGCGACAAAAACCAAATTTGCGAGTAGCCCAAACACATCAACACTCTGAGACTCTGATTAGACCAGACTTGCCCTCAGCTTCACCTCTTTATAACGCCCGGCAATCAGAAAAATCTGTTAAAGCTTCAGAACAAAGTTAACTGGAGATAAAGTTTCCAAATGACAGAGAGGAACTCAGAGAAAGAGAGAGCTATGCAGAAAAGAAGAGGTGTTTTGTTCTCAGGGGGACACTGAGCGCCTTCCTACAGAATGAAAGAAATCTTTGATTTATAAAAAGGAGAGAGCCATAATGAGTACAGGAAGAGTCAGTGTGAGGAACCATGAAAATACAGTATATGATTCTACAAAGATAACGTATAAGCCAAAAAAAAAGGTCATGTGTAAAGCAACTGTGTGAAATAACAGCATGTCAGCATGAATCAGATGAGATTAAGGTCTAAAAATCACACAATAATCCTGTTATACTGCATCATTGTAGAGTCAAGCTGTCAAAGAAGAGTCTTCAGTTATTTGTTGTTAAGCTACTATTATACCTACTAAAAGTTCCTTATGCTCTTTCAAAATAAAATTAGGTTTGTACCCAAACAGGGAGGAAAGTACTCTTAGCTTAAGTCAATATATATATAACCCAGCAAGGATAATTTTACTAATAATTTTAGCCTTTTTGATAACCATAGCTGGGCTCCTGACACTGGGAAAGCAACTGGAAATGTGTGTGTGTACACTAACCAGGACCAGTGGAGGTCACTAAGTCATTTTGGCCATGCACGCCTGAGTATAGTAACAGTGTTAAATAGAATCTTTTTAAGAATAAGAGCTCTGAACCTGTATCCTGGTCCATCAGAAAGTGTCTACTGGGGGAACCATCACTGGACCTGAAGTGTTCCCCTCACATAGAGTCTGTCCAAAATAAGGCCCAGCAAAGGTGATATCTCCTGAGACAACTTACAAACTTCAACCTGCCGGAGGAACTGCTGATCTTTCTTTACACGGCCATCACCCAGTCTCTGCACATCAGTCTCTATCTGGTTTGGATCTTCCATAAAACAGGACAAGACCAGACTGCAACAGACAATCGGGAATGCAGGGCAAATTTTAGGAACAGACCTAACCCCATCCATGACTTATAGGGGTCAAAGGGCAGAAAACAGACCGTTAATATCACTGCAGACAGAAAAGACCCCAGAGACAAGCTGTTTAAAATCCTGAACTAGTCCCAAAGTCACTCTGATGACTACTCAGCAGTCATAGAGTCACTCTGATGACCTCTCAACAGTCACAGAGTCACTCTGATGACCTCTCAGGAGTCACGGAGTCACTCTGATGACCACTCAGCAGTCACAGAGTCATGCTGATGACCACTCAGCAGTCACACAGTCACTCTGATAACCACTCAACAGTCACAGAGTCACTCTGATGACCACTCATCAGTCACAGAGTCACTTTGATGACTACTCAGCAGTCATAGAGTCACTCTGATGACCTCTCACCAGTCACAGTCACTCTGATGACTACTCAGGGGTCACAGAGTCACTCTGATGACCTCTCTACAGTCACAGAGTCACTCTGATGACTACTCAGCAGTCACAGAGTCACTCTGATGACCTCTCAGCAGTCACAGAGTCACTCTGATGACCACTCAGCAGTCACAGAGTCATGCTGATGACCACTCAGCAGTCACACAGTCACTCTGATAACCACTCAACAGTCACAGAGTCACTCTGATGACCACTCATCAGTCACATAGTCACTTTGATGACTACTCAGCAGTCATAGAGTCACTCTGATGACCTCTCACCAGTCACAGTCACTCTGATGACTACTCAGGAGTCACAGAGTCACTCTGATTACCTCTCTACAGTCACAGAGTCACTCTGATGACTACTCAGCAGTCACAGAGTCACTCTGATGACCTCTCAGCAGTCACAGAGTCACTCTGATGACCACTCAGCAGTCACACAGTTACTCTGATGACCACTCAGCAGTCACAGAGTCACTCTGATGACCTCTCTACAGTCACTGAGTCACTCTGATGACCTCTCAACAGTCACAGAGTCACTCTAATGACTACTCAGCAGTCACAGAGGCACTCTAATGGCCTCTCTACAGTCACAGAGTCACTCTGATGACCACTCAGCAGTCATAGAGTCACTCTGATTACCTCTCTCCAGTCACAGAGTCACTCTGATGACCTCTCTACAGTCACAGAGTCACTCTGATGACCTCTCTACAGTCACAGAGTCACTCTGATGACTACTCAGCAGTCACACAGTCACTCTGATGACCTCCCAACAGTCACAGAGTCACTCTGATGACCACTCAACAGTCACAGAGTCACTCTGATGACCTCTCAACAGTCAAAGGGTCACTCTGATGACTACTCAGCAGTCATAGAGTCACTCTGATGACCTCTCAGCAGTCACACAGTCACTCTGATGACCACTCAGCAGTCACAGAGGCACTCTAATGGCCTCTCTACAGTCACAGAGTCACTCTGATGACCTCTCTACAGTCACAGAGTCACTCTGATGACCTCTCTACAGTCACAGAGTCACTCTGATGACCTCTGTACAGTCACAGGGTTACTCTGATGACCTCTCAGCAGTCACAGAGGCACTCTAATGACCTCTCTACAGTCACAGATTCACTCTGATGACCACTCAGCAGTCATAGAGTCACACTGATGACCTCTCTACAGTCACAGAGTCACTCTGATGACTACTCAGCAGTCACACAGTCACTCTGATAACCACTCAGCAGTCACAGAGTCACTCTGATGACCTCTCAGCAGTCACAGAGTCACTCTGGTGACTACTCAGCAGTCACACAGTCACTCTGATGACCTCTCTACAGTCACTGAGTCACTCTGATGACCTCTCAACAGTCACAGAGTCACTCTGATGACCTCTCTACATTCACAGAGTCACTCTGACGACCTCTCAACAGTCACAGAGTCACTCTGATGATCACTCAGCAGTCACAGGGTAACTCTGATGACCACTCAGCAGTCACAGAGTCACTCTGATGACCTCTCTACATTCACAGAGTCACTCTGACGACCTCTCAACAGTCACAGAGTCACTCTGATGATCACTCAGCAGTCACAGGGTCACTCTGATGACCACTCAGCAGTCACAGAGTCACTCTGATGACCTCTCAGCAGTCACAGAGTCATTCTGATAACCACTCAGCAGTCACAGAGTCATGCTGATGACCACTCAGCAGTCACACAGTCACTCTGATAACCACTCAACAGTCACAGAATCACTCTGATGACCACTCATCAGTCACAGAGTCACTTTGATGACTACTCAGCAGTCATAGAGTCACTCTGATGACCTCTCACCAGTCACAGTCACTCTGATAACCACTCAGCAGGCACAGAGTCACTCTGATGACCTCTCTACAGTCACTGAGTCACTCTGATGACCTCTCTACAGTCACTGAGTCACTCTGATGACCTCTCTACAGTCACAGAGTCACTCTGATGACCTCTCTACAGTCACAGAGTCACTCTGATGACCTCTCTACAGTCACAGGGTCACTCTGATGACCAATCAGCAGTCACAGAGTCACTCTGATGACCTCTCTACAGTCACAGGTTCACTCTGAAGACCACTCAACAGTCACAGAGTCTTGGAAAATAGGGCTTTTATTTCACCAGCCCTTAACCCTGCTCAGCATAAACTATCCTGCTCTATGTCTTCCTGCTCTACTGTATCTCAAATACTGTCAAAAGCTGTCTGCTGTAAAATCATCACCACTCATGCATATTTGCTCTAATTAATCTATTTAACAGACTCATAGCTAGTGTATTCCCTGTAATGTTCTCAACCCTGACAGTGATTCATCTATTTGCTGTAGCTCAAATGCTGCCAGAAGGCTCTCTGTGGTAAAATGTGTACATTACATTAATCAGCTATCTAAGATGACTGTTTCTCTCTCGTGTTAATCTGACCACATCCTTGCATGTTTTATACTGTGAAAAATAACTAAACTAGCTGATACAGATCTAAATATGACTTTTTATTGAACTTTTTTGTGTTTCATTTATATTATGTATGAGTGTTAACCCTGTACACCAAGAGCTAAGCTAATCAGAGTCACATTCATTGTTGAGCATACTGGGCCCATAAAGCTGATTCTGGAGCAGATAGAAGATGAGAAAAATAGTGAATCCTAAATTCAAGGAAATATAAATATTACTGTCTCCTAAATACTCAGCATTACCTTTAAAATGTTAACATTACAAAAAGGGGGGAATACAGAACAGAGAGGAAATGTGGGAGCCAGGAGAGCATTCTGACTCCAGTGATAAGCGCTGAATAAATTGACCAGAGCCAGGCCAGGACGGCCAATCATTGCCAGGGGTGGGTCCTTCTGATCCAGCATTGATTGGTGCAGACAATAGTGTCGATGGTGTCTCTCAATGTCCATGTGAGCTGTTGTAAAACAAGGAAGAACCAAACTAGAGCCTTCTGAATGCGGAACTTACTCGAACATTAGATTCAGTGATTTCATCTTTAGTTGGAGGTTTCCTAAAATGACAGCTGGTCTCCTCTGGTCCTTCAGAGTCTCTGGTCCTTCAGAGTCTCTGGTCCTTCAGAGTCTCTGGTCCTTCAGAGTCTCTGGTCCTTCAGAGTCTCTGGTCTTTCAGAGTCTCTGGTCCTTCAGAGTCTCTGTGCCTTCTTTAGAGTCTCTGGTCCTTCAGAGTCTCTGGTCCTTCTTTAGAGTCTCTGGTCCTTCAGAGTCTCTGGTCCTTCAGAGTCTCTGGTCTTTCAGAGTCTCTGGTCCTTCAGAGTCTCTGGTCCTTCTTTAGAGTCTCTGGTCCTTCAGAGTCTCTGGTCCTTCTTTAGAGTCTCTGGTCCTTCAGAGTCTCTGGTCCTTCAGAGTCTCTGGTCCTTCTTCAGAGTCTCTGGTCCTTCAGAGTCTCTGGTCCTTCTTTAGAGTCTCTGGTCCTTCAGAGTCTCTGGTCCTTCAGAGTCTCTGGTCCTTCTTCAGAGTCTCTGGTCCTTCAGAGTCTCTGGTCCTTCTTCAGAGTCTCTGGTCCTTCAGAGTCTCTGGTCCTTCTTCAGAGTCTCTGGTCATTCAGAGTCTCTGGTCCTTCAGAGTCTCTGGTCCTTCAGAGTCTCTGGTCCTTCTTCAGAGTCTCTGGTCCTTCAGAGTCTCTGGTCCTTCTTCAGAGTCTCTGGTCCTTCAGAGTCTCTGGTCCTTCTTCAGAGTCTCTGGTACTTTTTTAGAGTCTCTGGTCCTTCAGAGTCTCTGGTCCTTCAGAGTCTCTGGTCCTTCTTCAGAGTCTCTGGTCCTTCAGAGTCTCTGGTCCTTCTTCAGAGTCTCTGGTCCTTCAGAGTCTCTGGTCCTTCTTCAGAGTCTCTGGTCCTTCAGAGTCTCTGGTCCTTCAGAGTCTCTGGTCCTTCAGAGTCTCTGGTCCTTCAGAGTCTCTGGTCCTTCTTCAGAGTCTCTGGTCCTTCAGAGTCTCTGGTCCTTCTTCAGAGTCTCTGGTCATTCAGAGTCTCTGGTCCTTCAGAGTCTCTGGGCCTTCAGAGTCTCTGGTCCTTCTTCAGAGTCTCTGGTCCTTCAGAGTCTCTGGTCCTTCTTTAGAGTCTCTGGTCCTTCAGAGTCTCTGGTCCTTTTTTAGAGTCTCTGGTCCTTCAGAGTCTCTGGTCCTTCTTTAGAGTCTCTGGTCCTTCAGAGTCTCTGGTCCTTCTTCAGAGTCTCTGGTCCTTCTTTAGAGTCTCTGGTCCTTCAGAGTCTCTGGTCCTTCTTCAGAGTCTCTGGTCCTTCTTCAGAGTCTCTGGTCCTTCAGAGTCTCTGGTCCTTCTTCAGAGTCTCTGGTCCTTCAGAGTCTCTGGTCCTTCTTCAGAGTCTCTGGTCCTTCAGAGTCTCCGGTCCTCCTTTAGAGTCTCTGGGCCTTCAGAGTCTCCGGTCCTTCTTCAGAGTCTCTGGTCCTTCAGAGTCTCTGGTCCTTTAGAGTCTCTGGTCCTTCAGAGTCTCCGGTCCTTCTTCAGAGTCTCTGGTCCTTCAGAGTCTCCGGTCCTCCTTTAGAGTCTCTGGTCCTTCTTTAGAGTCTCTGGTCCTTCTTCAGATTCTCTGGTCCTTCAGAGTCTCCGGTCCTTCTTTAGAGTCTCTGGTCCTTCAGAGTCTCTGGACTTTCAGAGTCTCTGGTCTTTCAGAGTCTCTGGTCCTTCAGAGTCTCTGGTCCTTCTTTAGAGTCTCTGGTCCTTCAGAGTCTCTGGTCCTTCTTCAGAGTCTCTGGTCCTTCAGAGTCTCTGGTCCTTCTTCAGAGTCTCTGGTCCTTCAGAGTCTCTGGTCCTTCAGAGTCTCTGGTCCTTCTTCAGAGTCTCTGGTCCTTCAGAGTCTCTGGTCCTTCTTCAGAGTCTCTGGTCCTTCTTCAGAGTCTCTGGTCCTTCAGAGTCTCTGGTCCTTCTTTAGAGTCTCTGGTCCTTCAGAGTCTCTGGTCCTTCTTCAGAGTCTCTGGTCCTTCAGAGTCTCTGGTCCTTCTTTAGAGTCTCTGGTCCTTCAGAGTCTCTGGTCCTTCTTCAGAGTCTCTGGTCCTTCAGAGTCTCTGGTTCTTCTTCAGAGTCTCTGGTCATTCAGAGCCTCTCGTCCTTCTTTAGAGTCTCTGGGCCTTCAGAGTCTCTGGTCCTTCAGAGTCTCTGGTCCTTCTTCAGAGTCTCTGGTCCTTCAGAGTCTCTGGTCCTTCAGAGTCTCTGGTCCTTTTTTAGAGTCTCTGGTCCTTCAGAGTCTCTGGTCCTTCTTCAGAGTCTCTGGTCCTTCAGAGTCTCTGGTCCTTCTTTAGAGTCTCTGGTCGTTCAGAGTCTCTGGTCCTTCTTCAGAGTCTCTGGTCCTTCTTTAGAGTCTCTGGTTGTTCAGAGTCTCTGGTCCTTCTTTAGAGTCTCTGGTCCTTCTTCAGAGTCTCTGGTCCTTCAGAGTCTCCGGTCCTTCTTTAGAGTCTCTGGTCCTTCAGAGTCTCTGGTCCTTCTTCAGAGTCTCTGGTCCTTCAGAGTCTCCGGTCCTTCTTTAGAGTCTCTGGTCCTTCAGAGTCTCTGGTCTTTCAGAGTCTCTGGTCTTTCAGAGTCTCTGGTCCTTCAGAGTCTCTGGTCCTTCTTTAGAGTCTCTGGTCCTTCAGAGTCTCTGGTCCTTCTTCAGAGTCTCTGGTCCTTCTTCAGAGTCTCTGGTCCTTCAGAGTCTCTGGTCCTTCAGAGTCTCTGGTCCTTCTTCAGAGTCTCTGGTCCTTCAGAGTCTCTGGTCCTTTAGAGTCTCTGGTCCTTCAGAGTCTCTGGTCCTTCAGAGTCTCTGGTCCTTCTTCAGAGTCTCTGGTCCTTCAGAGTCTCTGGTCCTTTAGAGTCTCTGGTCCTTCAGAGTCTCCGGTCCTTCTTCAGAGTCTCTGGTCCTTCAGAGTCTCCGGTCCTCCTTTAGAGTCTCTGGTCCTTCAGAGTCTCCGGTCCTTCTTCAGAGTCTCTGGTCCTTCAGAGTCTCCGGTCCTCCTTTAGAGTCTCTGGTCCTTCAGAGTCTCTGGTCCTTCTTTAGAGTCTCTGGTCCTTCAGAGTCTCTGGTCCTTTTTAGAGTCTCTGGTCCTTCAGAGTCTCTGGTCCTTCAGAGTCTCTGGTCCTTCTTCAGAGTCTCTGGTCCTTCAGAGTCTCTGGTCCTTCTTTAGAGTCTCTGGTCCTTCAGAGTCTCGGGTCTTTCATAGGCTGGGGTCGTTCAGAGTCTCTGGTCCTTCAGAGTCTCTGGTCCTTCTTTAGAGTCTCTGCTCCTTCTTCAGAGTCTCTGGTCCTTCAGAGTCTCTGGTCCTTCAGAGTCTCTGGTCCTTCAGAGTCTCTGGTCCTTCTTTAGAGTCTCTGGTCCTTCAGAGTCTCCGGTCCTTCTTCAGAGTCTCTGGTCCTTCAGAGTCTCTGGTCCTTCAGAGTCTCCGGTCCTTCTTCAGAGTCTCTGGTCCTTCAGAGTCTCCGGTCCTTCTTCAGAGTCTCTGGTCCTTCAGAGTCTCTGGTCCTTCTTCAGAGTCTCTGGTCCTTCAGAGTCTCTGGTCCTTCTTCAGAGTCTCTGGTCCTTCTTCAGAGTCTCTGGTCCTTCAGAGTCTCTGGTCCTTTAGAGTCTCTGGTCCTTCAGAGTCTCTGGTCCTTCAGAGTCTCTGGTCCTTCTTCAGAGTCTCTGGTCCTTCAGAGTCTCTGGTCCTTTAGAGTCTCTGGTCCTTCAGAGTCTCCGGTCCTTCTTCAGAGTCTCTGGTCCTTCAGAGTCTCCGGTCCTCCTTTAGAGTCTCTGGTCCTTCAGAGTCTCCGGTCCTTCTTCAGAGTCTCTGGTCCTTCTTCAGAGTCTCTGGTCCTTCAGAGTCTCTGGTCCTTTAGAGTCTCTGGTCCTTCAGAGTCTCTGGTCCTTCAGAGTCTCTGGTCCTTCTTCAGAGTCTCTGGTCCTTCAGAGTCTCTGGTCCTTTAGAGTCTCTGGTCCTTCAGAGTCTCCGGTCCTTCTTCAGAGTCTCTGGTCCTTCAGAGTCTCCGGTCCTCCTTTAGAGTCTCTGGTCCTTCAGAGTCTCCGGTCCTCCTTTAGAGTCTCTGGTCCTTCAGAGTCTCTGGTCCTTCTTTAGAGTCTCTGGTCCTTCAGAGTCTCTGGTCCTTTTTAGAGTCTCTGGTCCTTCAGAGTCTTTGGTCCTTCAGAGTCTCTGGTCCTTCTTCAGAGTCTCTGGTCCTTCAGAGTCTCTGGTCCTTCTTTAGGGTCTCTGGTCCTTCAGAGTCTCTGGTCCTTCAGAGTCTCCGGTCCTTCTTTAGCATCTCTGGTCCTTCTTTAGAGTCTCTGGTCCTTCTTTAGAGCCTCTGGTCCTTCAGAGTCTCTGGTCCTTCAGAGTCTCCGGTCCTTCTTTAGAGTCTCTGGTCCTTCAGAGTCTCCGGTCCTTCTTTAGAGTCTCTGGTCCTTCAGAGTCTCCGGTCCTTCTTCAGAGTCTCTGGTCCTTCAGAGTCTCTGGTCCTTCAGAGTCTCCGGTCCTTCTTCAGAGTCTCTGGTCCTTCAGAGTCTCCGGTCCTTCTTCAGAGTCTCTGGTCCTTCAGAGTCTCTGCTCCTTCTTCAGAGTCTCTGGTCCTTCAGAGTCTCTGGTCCTTTAGAGTCTCTGGTCCTTCAGAGTCTCTGGTCCTTCAGAGTCTCCGGTCCTTCTTCAGAGTCTCTGGTCCTTCAGAGTCTCTGGTCCTTTAGAGTCTCTGGTCCTTCAGAGTCTCTGGTCCTTTAGAGTCTCTGGTCCTTCAGAGTCTCTGGTCCTTCAGAGTCTCCGGTCCTTCTTCAGAGTCTCTGGTCCTTCAGAGTCTCCGGTCCTCCTTCAGAGTCTCTGGTCCTTCAGAGTCTCTGGTCCTTCAGAGTCTCTGCTCCTTCTTCAGAGTCTCTGGTCCTTCAGAGTCTCTGGTCCTTCAGAGTCTCTGGTCCTTCTTTAGAGTCTCTGGTCCTTCAGAGTCTCTGGTCCTTCAGAGTCTCTGGTCCTTCTTCAGAGTCTCTGGTCCTTCTTTAGAGTCTCTGCTCCTTCTTCAGAGTCTCTGGTCCTTCAGAGTCTCTGGTCCTTCTTCAGAGTCTCTGCTCCTTCTTCAGAGTCTCTGGTCCTTCAGAGTCTCTGGTCCTTCTTCAGAGTCTCTGGTCCTTCTTCAGAATCTCTGGTCCTTCAGAGTCTCTGGTCCCTCACAGTCTCTGATAGAAGGTGAGGTTTGTGGTCCTGTCCTGGTCTCTGCGTCTGTCCTCCTGCCCCAGCTGCTGTGCTCGCCTCTCTCTCTGACAGAAACATGACAGACAGCAGATTGTTGGTAAATGTGAGCGTGTGTAAATGTCTGCTGGTGTACAGTCAGCATAAGGGGCTCTGAATTATTCTCTCTTTCATTACACTAATGGCTCAGCAGACAGCAGCAGAGCGAGCCAGAGAGGAGGAAGGAAATGATCCTTTTCAGCGGGGTTTCACATACAGGTGGGAAAAGGGCAAACTCTCAGCTGGTGACGTTCATCAGCGCTTGCTGGAAAGGTCACGCCATGTCTCTCGACGTGCACCCAAACCCGAAGGCGTGTTTAGTCCTGCTGGGTGCCCCCGCCCCTCCTCCACAACTACGAATCCCCCCACCTTTGGTTTATTAGCCCCCATGGGAGAGCTGCAGACCGTGTAAACACGGCGGGCTAATACCCTCGCTGAGAGGGCCGAGCGCTGATGAGGCTGTTTTGGTAAAAATCAACATTTAAACAGCTCTGACACGGAGAGCAGCGCTGACCTATTTCACCATCTGTTGTTGCTGTTTTGTTGTTCTTGGTTGTCAGTAATCATCCAGCCAGTTTTCCCCTTTGAGTTAGAATCAGTCAAATTCAAACACATCCAGGCGGAGCTGAGCGATTATGACTGTGGCTCTATGGGACGTCTGGTAATGGATGGAGCGTCCCGCTTCGCTTGACGTCATTTATACCTGTCTGAGGTTTTTCTGTGTGCTTACATCATGCACTGCCTGCTCAGCAAAAAGCCAACAAACACATTAACATGATGAATCACTCAGATCACGTGACTAGGGGAAAGTGGGGCAGCGGTCCAGAGTTTGGCTCTTTCTCTGGCTCTCAGATACAGCAGACGGACCTTTGCTCTGTAAAACTCAAGACAGCAGAAAACAGAACAACTCGGCATCTTTTCCTTCTCTGTTTGCTTTAGTAAGGTCTGATTTCATCACCCTGACTTTCACATTTAATCTGAAGCTTTTTAATCATTCAGCAGCATGATCAGTAATGAGATTACCAGCGGCTCACACATTTCTATTTCTGTGAAGATCAGTCTGTTGGAGCGTTACAGTGCTGTTAGACCGTATTCACCGACTCCAACATTTGACCCTTCATTTATTTATAAATCAATCATGGTCAATACAACTGTTTATTTGACCAATAACATGTCAAAGCGAAAATGAGTTTCTACAAATTAATGTCCATGAAAAAAAAAAAAAATCAGTAATGTTAAATCAGTGTCTGCATAAATGTTCCTCCTTCTAGTCAGTCTTTAGGAGAGTCTCCTCTGTCTGCAGTCTCAGCTCTGAGTCTGTGTGGATAGGTCTCAGTCAGGATCAAACATCTGGACTCTGGAATTTTACTCCATTCTTCTCTGATAAACTGCTCAAGCTCTGTCAGGATGATCAGGGATCAGGACTGAACAGATCTTTAAAGTGCAGATACTGATTCTCTCTTGGACTGAGGTCTGGTCTTTGACTCGGCCACTCCAGAACATTCTCCTTGTTGTCTTTAAACCATTTCTGTGTAGCTTTCTCTGGATGCTTCGGCTCATTGTCTGGAAAATAAATCTTCTCTGAGCCGTAGTTCTCTGTCAGACTGATGAAGATTGTCCTCCAGGACTGCCGTAGTCGTTTTCTCCTCTACCTTTACAAACCTTCCAGAGCAAGCTGCTGAGAAGCATCCCCACAGCATGATGCTGCTGAGAAGCATCCCCACAGCATGATGCTGCTGAGAAGCATCCCCACAGCATGATGCTGCTGAAAAGCATCCCCACAGCATGATGCTGCTGAAAAGCATCCCCACAGCATGATGCTGCCACCAGCGTGCTCCACAGTGGGGATGGTGTGTTTGTGGTGATGTCAGTGTTTGGCGTCTTGTCTGATGGTCTCAAAGCTCCATTCTGGTCTCATCAGACCAAAGACCTTTCTTCCTCTTGACCATGGAGTCTCCCACAGTCCTTCTGGTGAACTCTAGTCCAGATTGAATCTGAGTTTTCTTCAACAGTGTCTTTCTCTTTGCCACTCTCCCATAAAGCTCTGACTGCTGAAGAACCCGGCCAACAGTTGTTGTCTGCAGAGTCTCTCCATCTCAGCTGCTGAAGCTTGGAGCTCCTTCAGAGTAGTCATAGGTGTCTTGGTGTCCTCTCTCACTAGTCTCCTTCTTGCACGCCCACTCAGTGTGTGAGGACGGTCTGATCTAGGCAGATTTACACATGTGACATATTCCTTCATTTCTTCATGATGGATTTAACTGAACTCTGGGGGATGTTCAGAGACTTGGAGATGTTTCTGTCTCCATCCTCTGACTTTGACTTTTCAATAACCTTTTCTCTGAGTGTTCCTTTGTCTTATGGTGTAATGGTAGCCAGTTACATTACTTTGTAAATCTGTTTTCACTTTGACATTAAAGAGTTTTTTGGGGCCAAACAGCCAAATTAAACTGACCGTGATTGGTTAATGAAATCAATAAAAGGCTAAACATCCGAGGAGGTGAATCCTTTTTATCGGCAGTTTTTAAAGGCAACATCCTGATCCAAGATTTAAATAGAAGGATTTACAGACAGTCAGACAAATGGAGACAATCAGAGCAACAATACAAGAGGACGGCTAGTTAGGAATTTCCCAGGAGTATCTAGGAGGCGGTCTACCACATTAATCTACTGGATGAACACTACGGCTCCTGGGGGCTTTTCTTCACGTTGAAGAGTCAAAGCGATCAGGACTGAAGTTGATTTTTCTCGGCTGAGATGTTCTCCATCATCACGTCCTGCAGCTCTACATGTCAAACACCCTCCACTGTTTCTATCTGCTCCATTTCTAAAGTCCCTGCTGGCATCTTCACACCTCAGCGTCCGACCACAGCTCCAATCTGCCTCACACACACCACCCCCCTCCCAGCCATCTAAACCCAGCTGCCACGCCTCAGTGATGGGCAGGTCAGCCGCCGCAGCCGCAATGAAGGACAACATCATTAAGCTCGATATCAGCGGCGGCAGAGCAAACAGCCTGTCCACTGTCATCAGAGTGATGCATTGGTACTCGCCACCAAGAGGACGTTTTAATTGTGTCCAAACACGCACGCTTGCACACGCTGACATGCAAACAAACACACAACCCTCTCAGGACGGCGGCGTTTGATTCTTCACATGGCTGCTTTGGGTTGTGTTTTTTCTGTAATGCTACTGAGCACCCAGGCAAACACAGTAAACGTGTGTGAGATCGATCCTGTGGTAACCTTGTACACATGAACTTTCCCATGATGCATTTGGTGGCCAGAGCTGCATGAAGCAAACAGATTTTATACTCAGTAACATACCAGAGTAAATCAACATTTAAGGCTATAGAAGGAGGTCGAAGGTTTCTGGCAGCTGTAAACTTGAATGTTAACTCATTTTCCTCTAAAGCACAATCAGTGTTTCTGAGCCTGATTTAATCAACCCTCTTACCCCCATAAACCTGTGTGAATAAGACAAAAATACTCTGGATAAAAGAGAGATGCTGCTTTTGATGTCTCATTTTCTATTCAAATAGAAAGTAGAGCCCAGGTTGTCTAGTGTGCAGCCAGCCTCATTCAGAAGCAGGAAGAAAACCGTCTGTGTCCCGGCGTAGAAATTCAGGAACCATTTTCAGTCATTCAGGAAAATGTTGCAAGGATACAGCTGTAAATTTTTATTCTTGCCCTTTTTTCTGTGATGTTTAGTTAATTTCAGGAGGTTATGAACCAAATTCATTTATCTTGTTAGCCTGTAAAAACTTAAACCAGTTTTCCATCTGAGCTGATTTATTGGTAGCGCTCTGTTTCAGCGGGCCCTCATTACAGACTAGTTTTATAACAAGTCAAATATTCTAGTGACTTCTGAAGAATAAGGTCATGATAACGTAACTAGAGCCCCGCCTCTCGCCTGCTCACGCTGGATGTCTGACCGTTACTGTTGATAATTAGTCGTCACCATGGTGACATGGATTTAATTAGTGTGTATGGGACTAATGAATTTCCCATTAAGACTTCCACACCTGCCTCATAATATTTAAGAAATGATCAGTACCACTCTGCTTGATTTGGTCCAGATGTGTATCTGCCATGGTGTTTTAACTAGAAAGTGATTTCACAGTGAAAAATAAAAGCAGATCCAGAAGAGCCCCTTCATTCTCATTTGGTAAACTTTTGAAAGTAAAAAGACAGCGACGCCGTGCGACACATGTCCATCAATCACCACCATTTTTCCCTAGGCAGGGTGGCGGCAGGATGCACGTGGATGCATCACACCACTGCTCCGGTCCCAGTGCGGCGGGCGCGCCTGGTGGCGTTCTCCTGGGAGAACAGCTGTCGTCTACATTCCAGCTGCTGTAGTAGCAGCTCTCTCTGAAAGCTGAAATCTGACACATAGCGCCATCTTTTGTTTGAGGTTTAGAATAAGTGGGATGCCTCAGCTGCTGGTGATATGTCACTGCTTCTGTTGTTTTAGTACCGACCCGGTCCTGAGCGACCCTCAGCTCTGGTACCAAGCACCTGTCCATGCAGAGGCTGATAGAGTTTGACCGTTGATGTGCTGCGCCAGTGTGTGCTAGAGATGGCAGTTGAAGCACATCATACGACGGGACGGTCCAGTGCCGGTATGGTATGGGTTTAAGAGATGGTGCCAGTTCAACCTAGTGGGTGGAGCAGGCGTCCTTAACGCACCGGTCACGGGATCAACTCCCAGCCTCGCTGCTGTCTGGTGCATGTCTTCCACCTCTCTCTTTCCTCATATTTCCTGTCTCTCTTCAGCTGTCCCGTCTAAAGAAAGGGAAAAAGCCCCTCAAAAATAATCTACAAAGAAATGTTCAAGACAATGATGTAGCTTAATAATGGTAAGCATTTGGGAGATCTTCTCCAGCTGTTTGTTCTTATCAGCAAACATCAGAGAAAGAGGAGGTCCAAAGCTTGCAGTCCCTTCTTTAATGATGGTTTCAGATTTATGCAGTGATAATCCTGGACCTTTAGAGCCAAATACCGTTAAGCATTTTAGAAACACCATGCATGATGACTCATTTATAAAAACGAAAATATTTCAGTCATTTTCTGTCACTGAAGCTGTGTGTAAATGACTGTTTCACCATTAAAGACAGAACAGCACAGAAATGAGTAGCAGTAGTATGCATGATGCATGAGAATAGCGTGCATGTAGGTTAAATTCACTCGCTACATACTATGCATGAGTAGTGTGTTAAACTCAAGCTAAATCACTTCAAATAGCATATTTGACCTTTAGTTGCAGAGCAGAGTCCTAATGTTAGTATTTTTATATCAAAGTGTCAGAGTAAAAAACATTCTCATGTATGGTTTTAAAAATGAGCTTTGGTGATTCTGGGTGAAAACATCCTCAGCTGGAGCAGGCATACACTCCTAAAGAGTCAAGGACTAGTGCCTGATGTGTTTGCAATGAACAATGTTGTTTATATTTGTAGTTAAATGTGTGCAGACTTCTTCTAAATAAAAGCAGAGTGAGGGTTTTTCTTTGTAATGACCAGCGGATAGATAGTTGCAGTGCACTGCAGCAATCATGTCATTGTAGCTGAAGTGTTTCACAAAGGAACTACGCTGGTGCACCAAAAGCATCTGTAACATAATAAATGATGTCAGTAATGCTTTATGTCATGGTTTAACATTTAGCCCAACAGTCATTACAACAGAACAGAACATGAGAGAAACATGGGCGTCTCCTGGCTCTGTGTAATTCAGCATTCTGTTGTTTTAATGGATAATTCCTGTTATTTTCTGCAACCTTCTTCTCATCTGCATATCAGACTGGAACAACAGCAGAGCTGGTCGCTGACAATGATGCGTTATTACAGCCAATAAAACACGAGCAGGGTGTAAAAAATCAGCCTAATATCAGCGCTGTTTGTGAAGATTGCATGGTTTTATGGAAAAACAGAGCCATTATGTCCCCGGCCTTCTTCAAAAACAAAAGGATAAATACGTCCATTTCACCAACTTTAGTCCCATTTCATGCTGTTCTCTTGCTTTTCATTTCACGCTCGGCTTCAGCCTATTTATCCAAGGATGAGACGGGGGGGGAGGGGCTGGAGGCTGTTACTGACGGGAGCCAACCTGAGTGTTTGCACGCGCTCTGTGTCCATATGTGGGTCACGTGACCATACACTCCTTATTTAGTTTCAGTGTTGGCACTTTCTTCTAAAAATCTCACTCTGATGTGATTTAAACATAATTTAACAAGTTTTCAACACTGAAGAGGCTTTTTGGCAACCAAAGAAAACATTTCCAAATCCAAGAAGACGGCGTGTTTGGGTCTAGTTTAAAGACGAGCAAACAAAAAGTGGAAACGTTGGAAACTGCTCGATGACTGTCATGAAAAATGACTAAAATAAAGCTTCAACAGCCAGCCCATGATAACCCAAGTTTGTGAAATATGACAACCTGGTCAGCAGCTCCGGTTTCCAAATTTAAAGACTGAACTGTTTGGATTCTTTTGTCCAATGATCTTCTATAAAATATCTCGTATCAAGCTACTGTTCCATGCCAGCCTCTGCTGGGATGGATAATAAATGAAGATGAAGCCCAAAGATGAACATTTTGTTCCCCAAACAGCCTCGCCCAGCAAACTCTGATGTCCAACATGGATAAGCCATCAGCTGCCAAAGATAACTGATTAATTACATGAGATATTTCTGTCTGTCTGTTTGTTAAAGCTCTTCTTACTGGCTCCAACCAAAGGCTGGTGATGTTTGACAGATTACAGGAAACATGTTCTGACCGTTCCTGTCTACTGCCCTGCTGTCTCTAGTCAGAGTCTGCTGAAGGTCAGGCTGATCTCAGAGGCTGGATCAGAGATATTGACATTGAACTTTGGGTAGCCTAACCGTTACCTGAACCCTGACCTGGAGATAAATCTGATTTTATCTTGAAAGTTGTGTTTCCATTCTGACAGATGTGGCGTCTCACTAACCAGAGTTGGTGCAGAGCAGAGAGATGGTCCTGTCTGTCATTGGTCAGATCCATCCTCAGAAACTCCAATCACAACGTTTGTGCCCCACTGAACACGGTTCAGACCAATCAGTGTCAGTTTAGGAGACAGCCGGCAGCTTGGGGTGGTAGCTAGGGGCGTTAGCTAGGGGTGGTAACAAGGGGTGGTAGCTAGGGGTGGTAGCTAGGGGTGGTAGGTAGGGGCGGTAACAAGGGGTGGAAGCTAGAGCAGTAACTAGAGGTGGTAACTAAAGGCAGCAGCTAGGGGCCGTAACAAGGGGTGGTAGCTAGGGGTGGTAGCTAGGGGTGGAAACAAGGGGTGGTAGCTAGGGGTGGTAGGTAGGGGCGGTAGCTAGGGGTGGTCACTAGGGGCGGTAGGTAGGGGTGGAAGCTAGGGGCGGTAGCTAGGGGTGGAAACAAGGGGTGGTAGCTAGGGGTGGTAGGTAGGGGCAATAACTAGGGGTGGTAGCTAGAGCAGTAACTAGAGGTGGTAACTAAAGGCAGCAGCTAGGGGCCGTAACAAGGGGTGGTAGCTAGGGGTGGAAACAAGGGGTGGTAGCTAGGGGTGGTAGGTAGGGGCGGTAGCTAGGGGTGGTCACTAGGGGCGGTAGGTAGGGGTGGAAGCTAGGGGCAATAACTAGGGGTGGTGGCTAGGGGTGGTAGCTTGGGGCGGTAGCTAGGGGCGGTAACAAGGGGTGGTAGATAGGGGTGGTAGGTAGAGCAGTAACTAGAGGTGGTAACTAAAGGCAGCAGCTAGGGGTGGTAGCTAGGGGCGGTAACAAGGGGTGGTAGCTAGGGGTGGTAGGTAGGGGTGGTAGCTAGGGGCAATAACTAGGGGTGGTGGCTAGGGGTGGTAGATAGGGGTGGTAGCTAGAGCAGTAACTAGAGGTGGTAACTAAAGGCAGCAGCTAGGGGCGGTAACAAAGGGTGGTAACTAGGGGCGGTAACAAGGGGTGGTAGCTAGGGGCGGTAACAAGGGGTGGTAGCTAGGGGCGGTAACAAGGGGTGGTAGCTAGGGGTGGTAGGTAGGGGCAATAACTAGGGGTGGTAGCTAGAGCAGTAACTAGAGGTGGTAACTAAAGGCAGCAGCTAGGGGCCGTAACAAGGGGTGGTAGCTAGGGGTGGAAACAAGGGGTGGTAGCTAGGGGTGGTAGGTAGGGGCGGTAGCTAGGGGTGGTCACTAGGGGCGGTAGGTAGGGGTGGAAGCTAGGGGCAATAACTAGGGGTGGTGGCTAGGGGTGGTAGCTTGGGGCGGTAGCTAGGGGCGGTAACAAGGGGTGGTAGATAGGGGTGGTAGGTAGAGCAGTAACTAGAGGTGGTAACTAAAGGCAGCAGCTAGGGGTGGTAGCTAGGGGCGGTAACAAGGGGTGGTAGCTAGGGGTGGTAGGTAGGGGTGGTAGCTAGGGGCAATAACTAGGGGTGGTGGCTAGGGGTGGTAGATAGGGGTGGTAGCTAGAGCAGTAACTAGAGGTGGTAACTAAAGGCAGCAGCTAGGGGCGGTAACAAAGGGTGGTAACTAGGGGCGGTAACAAGGGGTGGTAGCTAGGGGCGGTAACAAGGGGTGGTAGCTAGGGGCGGTAACAAGGGGTGGTAGCTAGGGGTGGCAGCTAGATGCGTTTGCTAGGGGTGGTAGCTAGGGGTGGTAGCTAGGGGCGGTAGCTAGGGGCGGTAACAAGGGGTGGTAGCTAGGGGTGGTAGCTAGGGGCGGTAGCTAGGGGTGTTAGGTAGGGGTGGTAGCTAGGGGCAGTACCTACAGTTAGTAGCTAGAGGTGGTAACTAGAGGCAGCAGCTAGGGGTGGTAGGTAGGGGTGGTAACTAGGGGCGTGTTTAGTTTAACTGAATGCTGATAGCAGTGACTGCCGTGGCGTGGGGCGTTTGCAGTGGGTTCAGTTCATACAGAGCTGCTACAGATGAAGGGATTATGGGTAGAAAAGTGCCAGTTTTATCAGAAGTTTTCCACATTTCTGCTGCATGGACGTATTCCACAGATGAATGTGGAATATATCCTGCAGCGGATATTTGGAACGGTCTATCTGGCGTGTCAGGGCGTCTGAGAGTGCGGTCTGCAGTCAGACTGAGATTTTTCAGCCTCTTTGACCTCAGATGGTCTAAATCATGTGGAGGAACTGGACTGCTGTATAGCCTTGCTAGGTTGCTGGTATTCTGAGCTCTGTCTCCTTTAAAGGGTAGTTCAGACTGAAATCTCCTGTGGCCAGAATCCTTTCTGTTATTGTACAACCTGACTTCAAAAACACCATGATATCCCTTTAAAACTATTAGAAGTGTTGCAGGTGCTGTGCAGGGGTTCAGTTTCTCTGATGTAAACATGCATCCTTGGAGAGATGAAGAATTCAAATGCTGGTGCACAGCTGTCCTAAACTCTTTTTGCCCTCCAGGCCTCCATGCCTGTCATGTGACTGAAAGCTATGAATGGATGGACTTAAATAGACCTACTCCAGCTGCCTGACCGAGGCTGACCCTTCAGATCCAGAGCCCTGAGGCTGATCCTGGCTCCAGATTCAGGTACGTTATCAGCAGGAAGAGCTCAGACCTTCAAACGTGATCAGGCATCCTGACGAGTTGTGTAAACACCCTGGGAGAGCGCCGCGGCGTCACGTTATGTTTATTTATCCTGATATCTGCCGTGGAGTTTTTTCTTTTCTTAAATTAAATCTGGCTAATAGCTGTGGGTGGGGGATTTAGTTCCTCACGGTTTAAAAACCACCACACTTACTTCCTATTACACTTACAAATATTGAGCTCATGCATAATTTAACCTCCCGCCCACATCCAAAATGCTGCAATCGACTTCATTATTTATTTTAACGGCACTTCAATAATTTATGCCCGTGTGTATGAGAGCCATCAGAACAGACTGCTGATCACTTAATTACCAGCGCTGCCAGCTCGCTGAAGTTCTCCGGTATTAAGCAGAGTATTAGCCAGGATTAGACCTCACACACACCCACACACACACGTTATTTATTGCTGTCTAATGAGGAAGGAGTTAGCCCAAGTAGCTCGCAGACTCTCCTCAGTGATTATTTAAAGTGAGAGCAGATGCGAGGCTCGTCACGCAGCGTCTCAGATATCAAGGCCGGATTGGATGGGATGACCAGCGCACATGCTCAGATCGATACTGGATTAAGCTGTTATGTCCACCTAGAGCTGATATAATAGAAATAATGGATTCCAGTTGGAGGGCTGCTCTGATTTGCTCTGATTCAGGGGTGATTTATTGCCGCTGCTACTTTAAATGGGCCGCTTAAAAAATGAGACTTTTCATAATAAATACTTTCCAGAGTGCCGCAGATCAATTTTGCCCTGAGAATGATGAAGACAGATGGTTTTTCTGTGTAAGGCTGACTCGTCGCTGCAGACTTATGTACTTTAGCGTTTCTGCTGCCTGGCAAAGAGGCTGTATGCAGGAGAAGATGGATTAAGAGGCTTTTTATTTTGAGCAGAGACAAAGAAAGAGAGAAATAAAAAAACAGCTCTTGGACTACTTTGACTTTGGTTTGTCTGCAGCTCTGACACTCAAAGTCTCTGAGAGGAGAGACGGACGTGATTGGTTGGTACTCAGAATTACATTACAAATGACTTTAAAGACAGTGATGCATCAGATTACTTAAAGGGATATTTCTGTATTTTTGATGTTGGGTTGTATACTTGGTGATAGTATTAGCATTAGCTGCCAGAGATTTTAGTGTGCATTGCCCCTTTAAGGGCACCAGTAAGGAGGCTGGGCTGTACAGAGCTGCAGGTGTTGACAGGTGCCCAGTGTACTTTAGCCAATTTTAGGTAAAAAAAAAAAAAAAGTAGGCCCAGATTGGCTCAGATCTAAACTATATTGAATTTATTTGAAGCATTTTAATTCTCTCCCACAAAGCCTCTGTGTTTACAACTTTCTTCCAGCTTTGCTTACCGTCAGCTCCTGATCAGCTGATCAGGTCCTCCCTCTAACAGCTGATAGTCAGTATTCCTATGACTGCTGTCACATCCTGAGCCATCCCTGAAACACCATTTGAAAATACAGAGCCTTTGGGTCTTTGTTTTATTTCCTCATCATTTGTCAGTTTAATACTCCTAGATGATGCTATAGAAGAAAATATTCTAACTGTGAAAAATATCCTTGTTTTTCTGTCAGTGCTAAAGAAGCCCAACTTAATATTTATCATTATTTATGACGTTTAAATTATAATTACCAGTGGATGTCAGTAATAAACATTTTGTGAAATGAGGCTCTGAGTAATTAGACAGCACTAAGTGTTGGCAGTAGCAGTGCCTGTGTGCTTTAGCTTGGTTTCTACATCACTTATTCACAGTCAGAGGAGACCTGAAGGCATGGAGGAACCATGAAACAGCACCAACGTTAACCTAACCACAGGACAACAGCACCAACGTTAACCTAACCACAGCTGGGACTACAGCACCAACATTAACCTAACCACAGGACTACAGCACCATTGTTAACCTAACCACAGCTGGGACTACAGCACCAACGTTAACCTAACCACAGGACAACAGCACCAACGTTAACCTAACTACAGGACAACAGCACCAACGTTAACCTAACCACAGGACAACAGCACCAACGTTAACCTAACCACAGCTGGGACTACAGCACCAACGTTAACCTAACCACAGGACAACAGCACCAACGTTAACCTAACCACAGCTGGGACTACAGCACCAACGTTAACCTAACCACAGGACAACAGCACCAACGTTAACCTAACCACAGGACAACAGCTACAACGTTAACCTAACCACAGGACAACAGCACCAACGTTAACCTAACCACAGGACAACAGCACCAACGTTAACCTAACCACAGCTGGGACTACAGCACCAACGTTAACCTAACCACAGGACTACAGCTACAACGTTAACCTAACCACAGGACTACAGCACCAACGTTAACCTTACCACAGGACAACAGCACCAACGTTAACCTAACCACAGGACAACAGCACCAACGTTAACCTAACCACAGCTGGGACTACAGCACCAACATTAACCTAACCACAGGACTACAGCACCATTGTTAACCTAACCACAGCTGGGACTACAGCACCAACGTTAACCTAACCACAGGACAACAGCTACAACGTTAACCTAACCACAGGACAACAGCACCAACGTTAACCTAACCACAGGATAACAGCACCAACGTTAACCTAACCACAGCTGGGACTACAGCACCAACGTTAACCTAACCACAGGACAACAGCTACAACGTTAACCTAACCACAGGACTACAGCACCAACGTTAACCTTACCACAGGACAACAGCACCAACGTTAACCTAACCACAGGACTACAGCACCAACGTTAACCTAACCACAGGACAACAGCACCAACGTTAACCTAACCACAGCTGGGACTACAGCACCAACGTTAACCTAACCGCAGGACAACAGCACCAACGTTAACCTAACTACAGGACAACAGCACCAACGTTAACCTAACCACAGGACAACAGCACCAACGTTAACCTAACCACAGCTGGGACTACAGCACCAACGTTAACCTAACCACAGGACAACAGCACCAACGTTAACCTAACCACAGCTGGGACTACAGCACCAACGTTAACCTAACCACAGGACAACAGCACCAACGTTAACCTAACCACAGGACAACAGCTACAACGTTAACCTAACCACAGGACAACAGCACCAACGTTAACCTAACCACAGGACAACAGCACCAACGTTAACCTAACCACAGCTGGGACTACAGCACCAACGTTAACCTAACCACAGGACTACAGCTACAACGTTAACCTAACCACAGGACTACAGCACCAACGTTAACCTTACCACAGGACAACAGCACCAACGTTAACCTAACCACAGGACAACAGCACCAACGTTAACCTAACCACAGCTGGGACTACAGCACCAACATTAACCTAACCACAGGACTACAGCACCATTGTTAACCTAACCACAGCTGGGACTACAGCACCAACGTTAACCTAACCACAGGACAACAGCACCAACGTTAACCTAACCACAGGACAACAGCACCAACGTTAACCTAACCACAGGACAACAGCACCAACGTTAACCTAACCACAGCTGGGACTACAGCACCAACGTTAACCTAACCACAGGACAACAGCTACAACGTTAACCTAACCACAGGACAACAGCACCAACGTTAACCTAACCACAGGACAACAGCACCAACGTTAACCTAACCACAGGACTACAGCACCAACGTTAACCTAACCACAGGACAACAGCACCAACGTTAACCTAACCACAGCTGGGACAACAGCACCAACGTTAACCTAACTACAGGACAACAGCACCAACGTTAACCTAACCACAGGACAACAGCACCATTGTTAACCTAACCACAGCTGGGACTACAGCACCAACGTTAACCTTACTACAGGACAACAGCACCAACGTTAACCTAACCACAGCTGGGAATACAGCACCAACGTTAACCTAACCACAGGACAACAGCACCAACGTTAACCTAACTACAGGACAACAGCACCAACGTTAACCTAACCACAGCTGGGAATACAGCACCAACGTTAACCTAACCACAGGACAACAGCACCAACGTTAACCTAACTACAGGACAACAGCACCAACGTTGACCTAACCACAGGATAACAGCACCAACGTTAACCTAACCACAGGACAACAGCACCAACGTTAACCTAACCACAGGACAACAGCACCAACGTTAACCTAACCACAGCTGGGAATACAGCACCAACGTTAACCTAACCACAGGACAACAGCACCAACGTTAACCTAACTACAGGACAACAGCACCAACGTTAACCTAACCACAGGATAACAGCACCAACGTTAACCTAACCACAGGACAACAGCACCAACGTTAACCTAACCACAGGACAACAGCACCAACGTTAACCTAACCACAGGATAACAGCACCAACCTTAACCTAACTACAGGACAACAGCACCAACGTTAACCTAACCACAGGACAACAGCACCAACATTAACATAAATACAGGACAACAGCACCAACGTTAACCTAACCACAGGACAACAGCACCAACGTTAACATAAATACAGGACAACAGCACCAACGTTAACCTAACCACAGGACAACAGCACCAACGTTAACCTAACCACAGGACAACAGCACCAACGTTAACATAAATACAGGACAACAGCACCAACGTTAACCTAACCACAGGACAACAGCACCAACGTTAACCTAACCACAGGACAACAGCACCAACGTTAACCTAACCACAGGACAACAGCACCAACGTTAACCTAACCACAGGACAACAGCACCAACGTTAACCTAACCACAGCTGGGACTACAGCACCAACGTTAACCTAACCACAGGACAACAGCACCAACGTTAACCTAACCACAGCTGGGACTACAGCACCAACGTTAACCTAACCACAGGACAACAGCACCAACGTTAACCTAACCACAGGACAACAGCTACACAGCGTTAACCTAACCACAGGACTACAGCACCAACGTTAACCTAACCACAGGACAACAGCACCAACGTTAACCTAACCACAGCTGGGACTACAGCACCAACGTTAACCTAACCACAGGACTACAGCTACAACGCGTTAACCTAACCACAGGACTACAGCACCAACGTTAACCTTACCACAGGACAACAGCACCAGCGTTAACCTAACCACAGGACAACAGCACCAAAGTTAACCTAACCACAGCTGGGACTACAGCACCAACATTAACCTAACCACAGGACTACAGCACCATTGTTAACCTAACCACAGCTGGGACTACAGCACCAACGTTAACCTAACCACAGGACAACAGCTACAACGTTAACCTAACCACAGGACAACAGCACCAACGCGTTAACCTAACCACAGGACAACAGCACCTAACCACAGCTGGGACTACAGCACCAACGTTAACCTAACCACAGGACAACAGCTACAACGTTAACCTAACCACAGGACAACAGCACCAACGTTAACCTAACCACAGGGACAACAGCACCAACGTTAACCTAACCACAGCTGGGACTACAGCACCAACGTTAACCTAACCACAGGACAACAGCTACAACGTTAACCTAACCACAGGACTACAGCACCAACGTTAACCTTACCACAGGACAACAGCACCAACGTTAACCTAACCACAGGACTACAGCACCAACGTTAACCTAACCACAGGACAACAGCACCAACGTTAACCTAACCACAGCTGGGACTACAGCACCAACGTTAACCTAACCGCAGGACAACAGCACCAACGTTAACCTAACTACAGGACAACAGCACCAACGTTAACCTAACCACAGGACAACAGCACCAACGTTAACCTAACCACAGCTGGGACTACAGCACCAACGTTAACCTAACCACAGGACAACAGCACCAACGTTAACCTAACCACAGCTGGGACTACAGCACCAACGTTAACCTAACCACAGGACAACAGCACCAACGTTAACCTAACCACAGGACAACAGCTACAACGCGTTAACCTAACCACAGGACAACAGCACCAACGCGTTAACCTAACCACAGGACAACAGCACCAACGTTAACCTAACCACAGCTGGGACTACAGCACCAACGTTAACCTAACCACAGGACTACAGCTACAACGTTAACCTAACCACAGGACTACAGCACCAACGTTAACCTTACCACAGGACAACAGCACCAACGTTAACCTAACCACAGGACAACAGCACCAACGTTAACCTAACCACAGCTGGGACTACAGCACCAACATTAACCTAACCACAGGACTACAGCACCATTGTTAACCTAACCACAGCTGGGACTACAGCACCAACGTTAACCTAACCACAGGACAACAGCTACAAGCGTTAACCTAACCACAGGACAACAGCACCAACGTTAACCTAACCACAGGACAACAGCACCAACGTTAACCTAACCACAGCTGGGACTACAGCACCAACGTTAACCTAACCACAGGACAACAGCTACAACGCGTTAACCTAACCACAGGACAACAGCACCAACGTTAACCTAACCACAGGACAACAGCACCAACGTTAACCTAACCACAGGACTACAGCACCAACGTTAACCTAACCACAGGACAACAGCACCAACGTTAACCTAACCACAGCTGGGACAACAGCACCAACGTTAACCTAACTACAGGACAACAGCACCAACGTTAACCTAACCACAGGACAACAGCACCATTGTTAACCTAACCACAGCTGGGACTACAGCACCAACGTTAACCTTACTACAGGACAACAGCACCAGCGTTAACCTAACCACAGCTGGGAATACAGCACCAACGTTAACCTAACCACAGGACAACAGCACCAACGTTAACCTAACTACAGGACAACAGCACCAACGTTAACCTAACCACAGCTGGGAATACAGCACCAACGTTAACCTAACCACAGGGACAACAGCACCAACGTTAACCTAACTACAGGACAACAGCACCAACGTTTACCTAACCACAGGATAACAGCACCAACGTTAACCTAACCACAGGGACAACAGCACCAACGTTAACCTAACCACAGGACAACAGCACCAGCGTTAACCTAACCACAGCTGGGAATACAGCACCAACGTTAACCTAACCACAGGACACTACAGGACAACAGCACCAACGTTAACCTAACCACAGGATAACAGCACCAACGTTAACCTAACCACAGGACAACAGCACCAACGTTAACCTAACCACAGGACAACAGCACCAACGTTAACCTAACCACAGGATAACAGCACCAACCTTAACCTAACTACAGGACAACAGCACCAACGTTAACCTAACCACAGGACAACAGCACCAACATTAACATAAATACAGGACAACAGCACCAACGTTAACCTAACCACAGGACAACAGCACCAACGTTAACATAAATACAGGACAACAGCACCAACGTTAACCTAACCACAGGACAACAGCACCAACGTTAACCTAACCACAGGACAACAGCACCAACGTTAACATAAATACAGGACAACAGCACCAACGTTAACCTAACCACAGGACAACAGCACCAACGTTAACCTAACCACAGGACAACAGCACCAACGTTAACCTAACCACAGGACAACAGCACCAACGTTAACCTAACCACAGGACAACAGCACCAACGTTAACCTAACTACAGGACAACAGCACCAACGTTAACCTAACTACAGGACTACAGCACCAACGTTAACCTAACTACAGGACAACAGCACCAACGTTAACCTAACCACAGGATAACAGCACCAACGTTGACCTAACCACAGGACAACAGCACCAACGTTGACCTAACCACAGGACTACAGCACCAACGTTAACCTTACCACAGGACAACAGCACCAACGTTAACCTAACCACAGGACTACAGCACCAACGTTAACCTAACCACAGGACAACAGCACCAACGTTAACCTAACCACAGCTGGGACAACAGCACCAACGTTAACCTAACTACAGGACAACAGCACCAACGTTAACCTAACCACAGGACAACAGCACCATTGTTAACCTAACCACAGCTGGGACTACAGCACCAACGTTAACCTAACTACAGGACAACAGCACCAACGTTAACCTAACCACAGCTGGGAATACAGCACCAACGTTAACCTAACCACAGGACAACAGCACCAACGTTAACCTAACCACAGGACAACAGCACCAACGTTAACCTAACCACAGGACAACAGCACCAACGTTAACCTAACCACAGGACAACAGCACCAACGTTAACATAAATACAGGACAACAGCACCAACGTTAACCTAACCACAGGACAACAGCACCAACGTTAACCTAACCACAGGACAACAGCACCAACGTTAACCTAACCGCAGGACAACAGCTCCAACGTTAACCTAACCGCAGGACAACAGCACCAACGTTAACCTTACCACAGGACAACAGCACCAACGTTAACCTAACCGCAGGACAACAGCACCAACGTTAACCTTACCACAGGACAACAGCACCAACGTTAACCTAACCACAGGACTACAGCACCAACGTTAACCTAACCACAGGACAACAGCACCAACGTTAACCTAACCGCAGGACAACAGCTCCAACGTTAACCTAACCGCAGGACAACAGCACCAACGTTAACCTTACCACAGGACAACAGCACCAACGTTAACCTAACCACAGGGACTACAGCACCAACGCGTTAACCTAACCACAGGACAACAGCACCAACGTTAACCTAACCGCAGGGACAACAGGCTCCAACGTTAACCTAACCGCAGGGACAACAGCACCAACGTTAACCTTACCACAGGACAACAGCACCAACGTTAACCTAACCACAGGACAACAGCACCAACGTTAACCTAACCACAGCTGGGACAACAGCACCAACGTTAACCAAACTACAGGACAACAGCACCAACGTTAACCTAACCACAGGACAACAGCACCATTGTTAACCTAACCACAGCTGGGACTACAGCACCAACGTTAACCTAACTACAGGACAACAGCACCAACGTTAACCTAACCACAGCTGGGAATACAGCACCAACGTTAACCTAACTACAGGACAACAGCACCAACGTTAACCTAACCACAGGACAACAGCACCAACGTTAACCTAACCACAGGATAACAGCACCAACGTTAACCTAACCACAGGACAACAGCACCAACGTTAACCTAACTACAGGACAACAGCACCAACGTTAACCTAACCACAGGACTACAGCACCAACGTTAACCTAACCACAACGTTAACCTAACCGCAGGACAACAGCTCCAACCTTAACCTAACTACAGGACAACAGCACCAACGTTAACCTAACTACAGGACAACAGCACCAACGTTGACCTAACCACAGGACTACAGCACCAACGTTAACCTTACCACAGGACAACAGCACCAACGTTAACCTAACCACAGGACAACAGCACCAACGTTAACCTAACCACAGGACTACAGCACCAACGTTAACCTAACCACAGGACAACAGCACCAACGTTAACCTAACCACAGCTGGGACAACAGCACCAACGTTAACCTAACTACAGGACAACAGCACCAACGTTAACCTAACCACAGGACAACAGCACCATTGTTAACCTAACCACAGCTGGGACTACAGCACCAACGTTAACCTTACTACAGGACAACAGCACCAACGTTAACCTAACCACAGCTGGGAATACAGCACCAACGTTAACCTAACCACAGGACAACAGCACCAACGTTAACCTAACTACAGGACAACAGCACCAACGTTAACCTAACCACAGCTGGGAATACAGCACCAACGTTAACCTAACCACAGGACAACAGCACCAACGTTAACCTAACTACAGGACAACAGCACCAACGTTGACCTAACCACAGGATAACAGCACCAACGTTAACCTAACCACAGGACAACAGCACCAACGTTAACCTAACCACAGGACAACAGCACCAACGTTAACCTAACCACAGCCTGGAAGACAGCACCCCCGTGAACCTAACCACCGGACAACAGCACCAACGTTAACCTAACTACAGGACAACAGCACCAACGTTAACCTAACCACAGGATAACAGCACCAACGTTAACCTAACCACAGGACAACAGCACCAACGTTAACCTAACCACAGGACAACAGCACCAACGTTAACCTAACCACAGGATAACAGCACCAACCTTAACCTAACTACAGGACAACAGCACCAACGTTAACCTAACCACAGGACAACAGCACCAACATTAACATAAATACAGGACAACAGCACCAACGTTAACCTAACCACAGGACAACAGCACCAACGTTAACATAAATACAGGACAACAGCACCAACGTTAACCTAACCACAGGACAACAGCACCAACGTTAACCTAACCACAGGACAACAGCACCAACGTTAACATAAATACAGGACAACAGCACCAACGTTAACCTAACCACAGGACAACAGCACCAACGTTAACCTAACCACAGGACAACAGCACCAACGTTAACCTAACCACAGGACAACAGCACCAACGTTAACCTAACCACAGGACAACAGCACCAACGTTAACCTAACCACAGCTGGGACTACAGCACCAACGTTAACCTAACCACAGGACAACAGCACCAACGTTAACCTAACCACAGCTGGGACTACAGCACCAACGTTAACCTAACCACAGGACAACAGCACCAACGTTAACCTAACCACAGGACAACAGCTACAACGTTAACCTAACCACAGGACAACAGCACCAACGTTAACCTAACCACAGGACAACAGCACCAACGTTAACCTAACCACAGCTGGGACTACAGCACCAACGTTAACCTAACCACAGGACTACAGCTACAACGTTAACCTAACCACAGGACTACAGCACCAACGTTAACCTTACCACAGGACAACAGCACCAACGTTAACCTAACCACAGGACAACAGCACCAACGTTAACCTAACCACAGCTGGGACTACAGCACCAACATTAACCTAACCACAGGACTACAGCACCATTGTTAACCTAACCACAGCTGGGACTACAGCACCAACGTTAACCTAACCACAGGACAACAGCTACAACGTTAACCTAACCACAGGACAACAGCACCAACGTTAACCTAACCACAGGACAACAGCACCAACGTTAACCTAACCACAGCTGGGACTACAGCACCAACGTTAACCTAACCACAGGACAACAGCTACAACGTTAACCTAACCACAGGACAACAGCACCAACGTTAACCTAACCACAGGATAACAGCACCAACGTTAACCTAACCACAGCTGGGACTACAGCACCAACGTTAACCTAACCACAGGACAACAGCTACAACGTTAACCTAACCACAGGACTACAGCACCAACGTTAACCTTACCACAGGACAACAGCACCAACGTTAACCTAACCACAGGACTACAGCACCAACGTTAACCTAACCACAGGACAACAGCACCAACGTTAACCTAACCACAGCTGGGACTACAGCACCAACGTTAACCTAACCGCAGGACAACAGCACCAACGTTAACCTAACTACAGGACAACAGCACCAACGTTAACCTAACCACAGGACAACAGCACCAACGTTAACCTAACCACAGCTGGGACTACAGCACCAACGTTAACCTAACCACAGGACAACAGCACCAACGTTAACCTAACCACAGCTGGGACTACAGCACCAACGTTAACCTAACCACAGGACAACAGCACCAACGTTAACCTAACCACAGGACAACAGCTACAACGTTAACCTAACCACAGGACAACAGCACCAACGTTAACCTAACCACAGGACAACAGCACCAACGTTAACCTAACCACAGCTGGGACTACAGCACCAACGTTAACCTAACCACAGGACTACAGCTACAACGTTAACCTAACCACAGGACTACAGCACCAACGTTAACCTTACCACAGGACAACAGCACCAACGTTAACCTAACCACAGGACAACAGCACCAACGTTAACCTAACCACAGCTGGGACTACAGCACCAACATTAACCTAACCACAGGACTACAGCACCATTGTTAACCTAACCACAGCTGGGACTACAGCACCAACGTTAACCTAACCACAGGACAACAGCTACAACGTTAACCTAACCACAGGACAACAGCACCAACGTTAACCTAACCACAGGACAACAGCACCAACGTTAACCTAACCACAGCTGGGACTACAGCACCAACGTTAACCTAACCACAGGACAACAGCTACAACGTTAACCTAACCACAGGACAACAGCACCAACGTTAACCTAACCACAGGACAACAGCACCAACGTTAACCTAACCACAGGACTACAGCACCAACGTTAACCTAACCACAGGACAACAGCACCAACGTTAACCTAACCACAGCTGGGACAACAGCACCAACGTTAACCTAACTACAGGACAACAGCACCAACGTTAACCTAACCACAGGACAACAGCACCATTGTTAACCTAACCACAGCTGGGACTACAGCACCAACGTTAACCTTACTACAGGACAACAGCACCAACGTTAACCTAACCACAGCTGGGAATACAGCACCAACGTTAACCTAACCACAGGACAACAGCACCAACGTTAACCTAACTACAGGACAACAGCACCAACGTTAACCTAACCACAGCTGGGAATACAGCACCAACGTTAACCTAACCACAGGACAACAGCACCAACGTTAACCTAACGACAGGACAACAGCACCAACGTTAACCTAACCACAGGATAACAGCACCAACGTTAACCTAACCACAGGACAACAGCACCAACGTTAACCTAACCACAGGACAACAGCACCAACGTTAACCTAACCACAGCTGGGAATACAGCACCAACGTTAACCTAACCACAGGACAACAGCACCAACGTTAACCTAACTACAGGACAACAGCACCAACGTTAACCTAACCACAGGATAACAGCACCAACGTTAACCTAACCACAGGACAACAGCACCAACGCGTTAACCTAACCACAGGACAACAGCACCAACGTTAACCTAACCACAGGATAACAGCACCAACCTTAACCTAACTACAGGACAACAGCACCAACGTTAACCTAACCACAGGACAACAGCACCAACGTTAACATAACCACAGGACAACAGCACCAACGTTAACCTAACCACAGGACAACAGCACCAACGTTAACCTAACCACAGGACAACAGCACCAACGTTAACCTAACCACAGGACAACAGCACCAACGCGTTAACCTAACCACAGCTGGGACTACAGCACCAACGCGTTAACCTAACCACAGGACAACAGCACCAACGTTAACCTAACCACAGCTGGGACTACAGCACCAACGCGTTAACCTAACCACAGGACAACAGCACCAACGTTAACCTAACCACAGGACAACAGCTACAACGTTAACCTAACCACAGGACAACAGCACCAACGCGTTAACCTAACCACAGGACAACAGCACCAACGTTAACCTAACCACAGCTGGGACTACAGCACCAACGTTAACCTAACCACAGGACTACAGCTACAACGCGTTAACCTAACCACAGGACTACAGCACCAACGTTAACCTTACCACAGGACAACAGCACCAACGTTAACCTAACCACAGGACAACAGCACCAACGTTAACCTAACCACAGCTGGGACTACAGCACCAACATTAACCTAACCACAGGACTACAGCACCATTGTTAACCTAACCACAGCTGGGACTACAGCACCAACGTTAACCTAACCACAGGACAACAGCTACAACGTTAACCTAACCACAGGACAACAGCACCAACGTTAACCTAACCACAGGACAACAGCACCAACGTTAACCTAACCACAGCTGGGACTACAGCACCAACGTTAACCTAACCACAGGACAACAGCTACAACGTTAACCTAACCACAGGACAACAGCAGCGTTAACCTAACCACAGGACAACAGCACCAACGTTAACCTAACCACAGCTGGGACTACAGCACCAACGTTAACCTAACCACAGGACAACAGCTACAACGTTAACCTAACCACAGGACTACAGCACCAACGTTAACCTTACCACAGGACAACAGCACCAACGTTAACCTAACCACAGGACTACAGCACCAACGTTAACCTAACCACAGGACAACAGCACCAACGTTAACCTAACCACAGCTGGGACTACAGCACCAACGTTAACCTAACCGCAGGACAACAGCACCAACGCGTTAACCTAACTACAGGACAACAGCACCAACGTTAACCTAACCACAGGACAACAGCACCAACGTAACCCTAACCACAGCTGGGACTACAGCTCCAACGTTAACCTAACCACAGGACAACAGCACCAACGTTAACCTAACCACAGCTGGGACTACAGCACCAACGCGTTAACCTAACCACAGGACAACAGCACCAACGTTAACCTAACCACAGGACAACAGCTACAACGTTAACCTAACCACAGGACAACAGCACCAACGTTAACCTAACAACAGGACAACAGCACCAACGTTAACCTAACCACAGCTGGGACTACAGCACCAACGTGACCCTACCCACAGGACTACAGCACCAACGTTAACCTAACCACAGGACTACAGCACCAACGTTAACCTAACCACAGGACAACAGCACCAACGTTAACCTAACCACAGGATAACAGCACCAACCTTAACCTAACCACAGCTGGGACTAGCACCAACATTAACCTAACCACAGGACTACAGCACCATTGTTAACCTAACCACAGCTGGGACTACAGCACCAACGTTAACCTAACCACAGGACAACAGCTACAACGTTAACCTAACCACAGGACAACAGCACCAACGTTAACCTAACCACAGGACAACAGCACCAACGTTAACCTAACCACAGCTGGGACTACAGCACCAACGTTAACCTAACCACAGGACAACAGCTACAACGTTAACCTAACCACAGGACAACAGCACCAACGTTAACCTAACCACAGGACAACAGCACCAACGTTAACCTAACCACAGGACTACAGCACCAACGTTAACCTAACCACAGGACAACAGCACCAACGTTAACCTAACCACAGCTGGGACAACAGCACCAACGTTAACCTAACAGGACAACAGCACCAACGTTAACCTAACCACAGGACAACAGCACCATTGTTAACCTAACCACAGCTGGGACTACAGCACCAACGTTAACCTTACTACAGGACAACAGCACCAACGTTAACCTAACCACAGCTGGGCATCCAGCACCAAAGTTAACCTAACCACAGGACAACAGCCCCAACGTTAACCTAACCACAGGACAACAGCACCAACGTTAACCTAACCACAGCTGGGAATACAGCACCAACGTTAACCTAACCACAGGACAACAGCACCAACGTTAACCTAACTACAGGACAACAGCACCAACGTTGACCTAACCACAGGATAACAGCACCAACGTTAACCTAACCACAGGACAACAGCACCAACGTTAACCTAACCACAGGACAACAGCACCAACGTTAACCTAACCACAGCTGGGAATACAGCACCAACGTTAACCTAACCACAGGACAACAGCACCAACGTTAACCTAACTACAGGACAACAGCACCAACGTTAACCTAACCACAGGATAACAGCACCAACGTTAACCTAACCACAGGACAACAGCACCAACGTTAACCTAACCACAGGACAACAGCACCAACGTTAACCTAACCACAGGATAACAGCACCAACCTTAACCTAACTACAGGACAACAGCACCAACGTTAACCTAACCACAGGACAACAGCACCAACATTAACATAAATACAGGACAACAGCACCAACGTTAACCTAACCACAGGACAACAGCACCAACGTTAACCTAACCACAGGACAACAGCACCAACGTTAACCTAACCACAGGACAACAGCACCAACGTTAACCTAACCACAGGACAACAGCACCAACGTTAACATAAATACAGGACAACAGCACCAACGTTAACCTAACCACAGGACAACAGCACCAACGTTAACCTAACCACAGGACAACAGCACCAACGTTAACCTAACCACAGGACAACAGCACCAACGTTAACCTAACCACAGGACAACAGCACCAACGTTAACCTAACTACAGGACAACAGCACCAACGTTAACCTAACTACAGGACTACAGCACCAACGTTAACCTAACTACAGGACAACAGCACCAACGTTAACCTAACCACAGGATAACAGCACCAACGTTGACCTAACCACAGGACAACAGCACCAACGTTGACCTAACCACAGGACTACAGCACCAACGTTAACCTAACCACAGGACAACAGCACCAACGTTAACCTAACCACAGGACTACAGCACCAACGTTAACCTAACCACAGGACAACAGCACCAACGTTAACCTAACCACAGCTGGGACAACAGCACCAACGTTAACCTAACTACAGGACAACAGCACCAACGTTAACCTAACCACAGGACAACAGCACCATTGTTAACCTAACCACAGCTGGGACTACAGCACCAACGTTAACCTAACTACAGGACAACAGCACCAACGTTAACCTAACCACAGCTGGGAATACAGCACCAACGTTAACCTAACCACAGGACAACAGCACCAACGTTAACCTAACCACAGGACAACAGCACCAACGTTAACCTAACCACAGGACAACAGCACCAACGTTAACCTAACCACAGGACAACAGCACCAACGTTAACATAAATACAGGACAACAGCACCAACGTTAACCTAACCACAGGACAACAGCACCAACGTTAACCTAACCACAGGACAACAGCACCAACGTTAACCTAACCGCAGGACAACAGCTCCAACGTTAACCTAACCGCAGGACAACAGCACCAACGTTAACCTTACCACAGGACAACAGCACCAACGTTAACCTAACCGCAGGACAACAGCACCAACGTTAACCTTACCACAGGACAACAGCACCAACGTTAACCTAACCACAGGACTACAGCACCAACGTTAACCTAACCACAGGACAACAGCACCAACGTTAACCTAACCGCAGGACAACAGCTCCAACGTTAACCTAACCGCAGGACAACAGCACCAACGTTAACCTTACCACAGGACAACAGCACCAACGTTAACCTAACCACAGGACTACAGCACCAACGTTAACCTAACCACAGGACAACAGCACCAACGTTAACCTAACCGCAGGACAACAGCTCCAACGTTAACCTAACCGCAGGACAACAGCACCAACGTTAACCTTACCACAGGACAACAGCACCAACGTTAACCTAACCACAGGACAACAGCACCAACGTTAACCTAACCACAGCTGGGACAACAGCACCAACGTTAACCAAACTACAGGACAACAGCACCAACGTTAACCTAACCACAGGACAACAGCACCATTGTTAACCTAACCACAGCTGGGACTACAGCACCAACGTTAACCTAACTACAGGACAACAGCACCAACGTTAACCTAACCACAGCTGGGAATACAGCACCAACGTTAACCTAACTACAGGACAACAGCACCAACGTTAACCTAACCACAGGACAACAGCACCAACGTTAACCTAACCACAGGATAACAGCACCAACGTTAACCTAACCACAGGACAACAGCACCAACGTTAACCTAACTACAGGACAACAGCACCAACGTTAACCTAACCACAGGACTACAGCACCAACGTTAACCTAACCACAACGTTAACCTAACCGCAGGACAACAGCTCCAACCTTAACCTAACTACAGGACAACAGCACCAACGTTAACCTAACTACAGGACAACAGCACCAACGTTGACCTAACCACAGGACTACAGCACCAACGTTAACCTTACCACAGGACAACAGCACCAACGTTAACCTAACCACAGGATAACAGCACCAACGTTGACCTAACCACAGGACAACAGCACCAACGTTAACCTAACCACAGGACAACAGCACCAACGTTAACCTAACCACAGGACTACAGCACCAACGTTAACCTAACCACAGGACAACAGCACCAACGTTAACCTAACCGCAGGACAACAGCTCCAACGTTAACCTAACCACAGGACAACAGCACCAACGTTAACCTAACTACAGGACAACAGCACCAACGTTAACCTAACCGCAGGACTACAGCACCAACGTTAACCTAACCACAGGACAACAGCACCAACGTTAACCTAACCACAGGACAACAGCACCAACGTTAACCTAACCACAGCTAAGACTGAATCCTGCATTACACAACACCTAAAGGATTTCATATTTCAGTTTATGCATCCCAATGGCAGTTTCATGTTTTTTACTCTGGTCTCACTGTAATAATGGTGGAAACAGCATCCCTAACCCTAACCCTGCATCAAAGTTATGCCATAATGGTCCTGAACCCCCATGCCCCTTTAGCCACCCCCCCCCCCCCACACCCCACACCCCCCCCCCCCCACTGGGTAACAGAAGGTGAAATTCTGTCCCTGTAGCCACCCAGTCCTAGTCCTAGTCCCAGTCCTAGTTATAGTCATAGTCGCAGTTCTAGTCCTAGTTTCAGTCCTAGTCCCAGTCCCAGTCCTTGTCCCAGTTCTAGTCTTTGTCCCTGCCAGTCTAGAGTGAGATAAATTCACTTGCTGTCATCATAGATATCAAATGAGCGTCTCCTCATCCATATTTCTCTCTGAGAACAGCTGCAGTTACACAACTTTCCCCCAGCCTCTGGCTCAGCTGGTGTAGAGTAGAGATGAGCTCATCCTTTAGAGGATTAATTCATTATTTTTTTTTATAATTATTAATGAGTGAGTGAGTGAGTGAGTGAGTGAAAAATTCAATCTACATCCTGACCCTCAAGCTTTATTTTGTATTTTTTCCGCCCAGTCTGGATCAGGACTAGATCAAGTCTGGACCAGGTCTGGATTGGGTCTGGATCTGGTCTGGAGTCCAGGTGAATCACAGAGACATTAGAAGGTCTATTTTTTATGTTAATAAAGAACCCACAGGCTCATCCATGTTAATATTTATAATATTGTAGATCAGAAATTCTTCTCCTCCTGTCTGAGCTCAAAGCTTTATCCAGCAGATACTTCAACTTTAGCTGATGAAATGAGGATTCCTCACTGGTTATCATGACCATCATCCTTTCAAACCAGCAGCATCTGAACTCAAACCATTTCCTCTCTACAGGGGCCAGAGCCCCCCCCATACTGTCATCATGGCCTCATGAATAATCCTATCAAATGAATAAATGAAAGGAAAAAAAAGATTACTACAGCCTCCCATAATGGTTTGCCAAAATCTCGTTTTGAGACATCGAACCTAGCTATTTATCCAAGCGAACGCCGTCGTGAGCGCACTGATGCGGCAGATTTAATTTATGGCGTGTTATTAGACATTATCGGGCCGCGGATCCTGCAGCTGAATAGGAAATAACAGCTGTCCTTTTCTCCGTGCCGAACTGGACTGTGTCGTCCTCCCAGATAAGATTGGCTCAGACTCCTTTTTTTCCGCCCAACACCACATTGTGATTTAAGGACATTGCATTTTCCTCATTTATTTCCTTTGTCACTGCAGGCGAAGATGACATGTTCAATGCTGAAGGATTTGGATGTTACAGCACGCCAGGGCTTTTCAAATTGAGTGAGGCATCGCTCTCCTGGAGCACATTTATCTCTGAATGTTGAATGAACCCTCACAAGAGTGGGGATTTTTGCGACAGAAAATTCATGGTAACAAAAGATTCCTGCCACCAAAATGAGACGGGCGAGCCACAGAGACAGAATTATATTGATAACTTGGAGAATAAAGCAATTTCTTTTTTATCATAGTTTCATATTGCACCCTGTGCAATGGCCCATGAGGTAAATTTACTCTTGGAGCACTTCTCTGCAATATATAGTCGTCCTCTCTCTCACAGGCTGCCATATTTGCTCTCTAAAACCAGTCCTAATGTATCAATTGTTCAGATCTGGCTCTGCTGGAGTGTGAACAAACAAATTGGATTGTGCCCCCGTCCCCCAAATAGCTTTCCCCTTATCCACCCCCGCCTGGGCCGACGGAGGCCGTTCACTACACATTTTCACGGAACATCTCAATCCAGGCAATTTCTGGAGCACACATACATACACGGAGAGACCTTTAAAACCATTTCCCAAGGTCAGAACAAATGGCCAGACTGTAGTGGCGTATAATGATAAAAGCACTCAGAGCGGCTGCAGCTAAAGTGCCTTTCCAAAAAGACAAAATGGCCTCTCCATCCCCGCTGTGTGTCACTCCTTCTGCCTGCAGGGAGGGCGGCATGGTGGGAGCGAGGCGATAGACCGAACCCAGCTGTTTCATAACGCTCTCGCACTTTTATCAGGATACAATGAACGTCTTAGCAGATAGAAGCACTGTCTCCTTTAAGAGAAATATTTTGAGTCCTTTCTCTCAGGAAGAAGCTATTGAAGTGAAGCTCTTCAGGATCATGTATGTGTGTATGTGATGCAAACACAATGAGCCCAACAGACGTGATAGGATTTTATTTGAGCACCGTGCAGAAGGGTCAGCATTTGACCTGCCTCTTTATTCTCCACTTCTCTGTTCTGATCTGTTAGTGACCTTTAAGCAGACCATTATTTCTCTTCTCTAGTGCCAATTTGTAGCCTCATTCAAGACCTCTGGATCGCTAAATAGTTAAGACAGTAGACAGTAGAGTTATAGTCTGAGAGATTTATTTTACAGATTTGTGTGAGCCAGGAAGAAAGGAAACACCGAGGTAAATGAGCTAATTAGTAAAGTGTTATTTCCTGATAAAATCACAACACATGCACCATGAGAGGCTAGATGAAGCTAAAGCAGCCTGACTGTACAGAAGTCTGCTGTTCATGTGGACTCTGCTAAACTCAGTAAAATTTACATCCTCACAAGTTTCAGATTTACGATGTTAAATGTCATGTGAGATGTAAGACCAAATGTGTGGACAACTTTCCAGACTCAGATCTCAATTTCACTCTAGTTTTACACTGGATATATACACACACACACACATATATATATATATATATATATGTGTGTGTATATGTGTGTGTGTGTGTGTGTGTGGGGGGGGGCGACGACTAATTTCTCAGTTACATTTTTATATTGCCTATTTTGTATTATTTGCTGTACTATTTGAGTGCTCATTTTACTCTCTTGCATGTGTTGTTTGCACCACTCTTGCTGCTGTAAATTTGGAATTTCCCCTTGTGGGGAAAATAAAGTTTTTTCTTATGAACGACACATGTCAGCACCATGGACATCAAACAAATGTCAGCACCATGGACAATGCCTACATGTCAGCACCATGGACATCAAACAAATGTCAGCACCATGGACAGCGTCCACATGTCAGTACTATGGACAATGCCTACATGTCAGCACCATGGACAGCAACCACATGTCAGCACCATGGACAGCAACCACATGTCAGCACCATGGACAGGTGTCATTTGTGACAAGACCTTTGACCTCTGACCTTTGTTTTCAAGACAGGAAATCTTCAGCATGTGCTGCACCATAGAGGCATGACATGACGCTTTCCTTTGTTTCAAATTTCTGGCACAGCTGCAGAGAGCCACATGGGAGGGGCTAAAGAGCCACAGGTTCCAGACCCTGGCTCTAAAGGATCCCACCATTAATAATCTAAGGTAAGGCCCTTCCAAAACGTTTTCTATGAGAGCTCTTCCAGATGAATGTGAAATAAATTCATGCCATACATATTCAAGACAGTCTAGGTTACTTTGGTATATCAGCTGAACAGAGACATGAAATTTGGGGAGTGAGAGAACAGAAAGACATGCATCAAAACACAACAGAATCAGGATTGCCTTTCTATATATGGGAGCCTGAAACCAACTTCCAAAGCAGCACCCACAGGTTATTTCTATGTTCATTCTGAGACTGTAGTTGCTGTAATAAAAACAAGAGCAAGTTATTAAAGTTATTATGGACCTGCTCAGATTGATGCCCCATGCTCAGAAAGAATAATGGGTACATCTACACTCCCTCAGTCTGCTATAGTCCTCTGCTCCAGGGTTATGGCTTAACAGCTGAACACAGTAATGGTCATCAGGACTATCCATGCATAACACACCTATGACATTTCATGAGCAGACAAACATACACCGTACACATGCACATGCATTCATCTATTTCATCCTCTGAGCCTGCAGAAGTTATGGCCTTAAAAATTCTAAAAGCTTCCATTAAAGCAAAAACAAACGTGAGTGTTTTCTCTTTTTCTGTCGTCTTCTTTGTGAACTTGATTTTGGCAGAGTGAAAAGTCTCTACAGTCTGCTTGAGCACAGAAAAGTGTTGCACATTTGAAAGCAGACCAGCATGAGACACACTTTCAGAATAGTGTGAAACATTAGTGCCTGTGTGAACACCTCACTGTTTAAAAGGAGCCCTGCATGATCATCCACCAGTCTTGGTGGATAGATATCTGTGTGTCTCAAATGTATATCAAACTAAAAAACTCACTAAATATCCCACATATCTGCAGTCTGAGTACATTTCAGCTCATAAACTCAGCAGGAGGCCGCCATGTTTTCATCCGCGCTGATAGTGTGACGTCACGGTTCGGCAGCGCTCCTCTCCGATGCTAAGCAGTAATCATTGTTCAGATGGTTTTTCTGCTTGCAGCTGTTGCTGCCATGAGTTTGCTGCCTGTTGGTTTTGTCTCTCTGCTGCCAAAGCTCTGTCATTCTTTTCAGTTTTACCTCAATAAACCTCCCTACAAGTGACTGGATTCAGTGTTAGTGGAAGCGTGCCAGGGGCTTTTAAAAAAAAAAAAGTTATGCACATAGAAACTGAGTTTCTCCAAAGAAATGGGTTAGGGTAGGGTAAAGTGGACTTTTACTTTGAAACCAGAAGTCCTTTCATACTGTGTTTATCTTTACCTGAACCGCCTGGAAACAGAAAGCCTCAAAAGGAGAGAAGTTCAGGGAACGATTTTATTAAACAGATGCATTTTAGCTCGTGGCCTTCATCTGGTTCATCAAGAAATAGATTTCAAACATCTTCTACCCATGTGGACGTACATATTTGCTACAAGCTAAATATGGCTCTGTATTCATCATTTTCCAGTCTAGATGAACAGATAACTGCTCATGGTGCAAATATGAAATAGAAGAGACCTCTAATTTTAGAATTCTCCGTGTGTGAGACGTGCTGCTGAGATCAGCCCTAACACTGGCTGCCAGTCTGAAACAGGATACTGCAGAGGATCACCATGGAACTGTGACATCACGGCGCCAGCGTGGACCAAAGCAATGGCGGTCTCCTGGTGAATTTATAAACTCATGACTCAAAATGCAGACATCTAGTGAGGATTTTAGTTCAATATGTATATGAGAGATACAAATATCTATCCAACAAGTTGAACTGGTCTGATCATGCAGGGTTCCTTTTGAGTCAAATAAATGAATAATTTCTAAAGTTAAAGCTACCGCATTCACACTGTCTTCTATGTGTTAGCTTTAAGCTAAAAAGGCAGATGTGTGTTAGGAAATGTGTCCATCATTTACTTACTGTCAGTGACTTTCCCATCTTTACATCTCTGCACACATTTTCAGCTTCATGCTGAAAACTGTAACTTCTGCTTTCAAGGCCACTAACAATATCCTCTCTGCAGGATCGCCTTTGAGTTTCCAAGCCCACAAACAAGTATGCCAAATCTGATCTGTGAGTTGTATCGTTGGGTAACTTTTGTTCCATTACGGTCCTTTTAACCACCGACATGCAGCTGTATGTTCTCCACATAGAGCATGAAGCAGGTGCCAGGCTCCGCTGAACCAGGCGAGGCCGGGACGCGTTGTTGACAAGCAAACACATCTGAGTTCATCATCTCCATCAGCTCAGGCGGAGGCTGCACAGGACCATTACCTGCCACAACACATCCATCACACCGTGACCTGGCCAAACGTAAGCACCAAATAATGACTTCCATTGATCCGTTCACTGACTCTTGCTCCCCCTCCACACTCTTTCTTCCTCTCCATTTTGCTCTGCCTCCATCCATCGCTCTGCAGAAGAAGAAGCCGTCAGAGACCCTGAACCGGTCGGCCGCCATGTCACAGCTTTAATCTAATTGTGGACACGTAAGGATTCACATTAGGACGCTCAATGAGGCTTGGCATAACAATTCTCTTCACAAGCTTCCTGTATGGCGAGTTACAGGAAAAGCCTGCTCCTCTGATTAAAGCAATTTATCATCAGGGCCATTATTAAAAGGCATCCTGTGACACGACGAGTTATCTCGCATCGCTGCGTCGCGGCCAACACACAAAGGAAGCTCTGAGGCTGGAGAGGCTTGGCGGCACAGAAGAAAACATGTACCTGGTGCTGCAGCATCTCCAGTCCGATATTTCTGACATTTTCTCACACCACATTTTAGAGGGGATGTTGTTCTTCCTCTCCCTCTACATTAATCATACAGCTGGGGCTGATGGGAAATGTTTCTTCTGTCATTGCACAATTTAAAAATTTTAAGAAAACTTTCTGTACAGCCTGAAAAGCAGCAGATTGTCCTTTTAGAGACTGTTACGTTGAGTTCAGGATAATTCTTATTAAAATGCAGCTGTGTGCTTCCAATGAACACTTGACTTAATGAGGATATTAACCCACAGAACATTTGCCAAACCCACCACTTAACACGGCCATTGCTGCCTTACTCACAATGTGCATGTTGATTTGTCCTTGATTACCTTTAATTGAAGCTCTTTTTATTTTTGAACAAAGCAAAGGAAATACATCCAAGCAATTAGCATGAACCCAACTCTTAGTCTTTGTTTATAATCAGTGTTTGACTGCAAATCTGCACAGCAACACCAGCCTGGAACAACCAAACCAGCCTGGAACAGCCAAACCAGCCTGGAACAACCAAACCAGCCTGGAACAGCCAAACCAGTCTGGAACAACCAAACCAGCCTGGAACAGCCAAACCAGCCTGGAACAACCAAACCAGCCTGGAACAGCCAAACCAGTCTGGAACAGCCAAACCAGCCTGGAACAGCCAAACCAGTCTGGAACAGCCAAACCAGTCTGGAACAGCCAAACCAGTCTGGAACAGCCAAACCAGCCTGATTCTACTTCCTTCAGATTCTACTATGAAAAACTTTAGTCATTGACACCCCTAGTTTTATTTACATTTAGCATCATTGTCACATTTCACATCGTTGGTTAGGTTTTGCCTCTTGAAAATTAGGGATCTAGTCTGACATCAGTCATGGATGATCGTACTACGGTCCAGGCTGAGTTTGATTTGTTGTTTAAGCTTGAACATTACAGTTAATTCTTCTGGATTTTCACTGTTTTCTTGGTTGCATTTGTAAGACTTTCAGTAAATCATCATTCCATACAGTGTTTCAGCTTCCTGTGCAGAGTGTGAAGTCAGTGCTAAACAGCCACTGTGTGAATTAGGTGATGAAAAAGTCCTCTCCTTTGTGAGCGGTCATTCATCAGACGATTCAGACCCTCAGCTTGTTTACCAAACCTTTCCAACTGCTGTCACACAAACTGACACGTTAATGTTCAGCTAACAGCTCCACTGAGGAGGGACAAACTGTGACCTCACTCTTTAACTCCGCTCTAAATCAACACTCACTTCTTACATCAGAGTTGCATTTTCCCATTTGAGTCTGTGTCATCTCTGCTGTGTCTCAACAAATAAGAGCAATTACTGTGAACCCAAACATACTGAGATATGGAGAGCAGCCCGAGCGCCGTCACCATCCAGTCACTTTCTTGGCAGATCGGAGCTCGCCATGCGGACGGCCCACGCTCCAAGACAGAACGGGAGATTGGCGGAGAAATGAAAAGCGCTTTGCCAGTCGACGGACAGACGGACACAGCCGGGATCTGGACGAGCTGTCAAGTAGTTGGTGTTTCTTCATACGAGAAGATAGTTAATTTGACCCAGGAGAGCGCAGAGAAATTGATTTTAACTCTGTTAAATTAAGTCTACTGAGGAACTCGGGGGCACCGGTCTCATGGGTTCATTTTATCCCGATGTGGAGATGATGAGGAGCCGCGCTGCCAACGGCAACTTTGTCAAGAGTCTACTGACATGCTCCTCTCACTCTCTCACTGTCTAATTGCACACAGAGAACTCACACACGTGTTACACATTCACACAGTGAGCTGCAGCAGAAAAATCATGGCTGAGCGTGGAGCAGCGAGGCGTCAGTCAGCACAGAGAGGCGAGACGGAGGAGGTAAAACGATCACAGCAGCACGGTGGAAAAATGCACCCGTTAAAGTCCTGGATCCTCAGCTTGACTGCAGGAGAGAGTTAACAAGTGTCAGCAGGAGGACCGTACTCCTGGAAATGTAAAACTACTGATTTAGGTCTGAACACTATCAAGTCAACGATTGTGAAGACTGTGAGTCTGATTAAAGACAGCAGAGATTTAAAGCTAGAGACACGTTAATAATGGAGGAAAAGGAAATCTTCCTTCCTTCAACTTTAAATTAATCACAGACATACGTGAAACGTAAAACAGGTGGTTTAGTGGCTGTATAGTGTAGAACATTCTTCAGCTGGTTCTTTATGAAGACTGTTTCCTGGAGCTCAGAGAAAAACTGTGACCTCTTTTATGGCAGTGGTCCTCAATGTTGGGGCTGCGAGACACTGACACGCAGTCGCCTGAAAAAACTAAGAATAAATATTTAGATCATTTCAAGTTATATATTTGAACCAGTTTCTATGAAAGTATATGCATTTAATCAGTAACATACAAACGTGGTCGTTTGGTGAGATTTATGCTGAAATCAAAGTCATGTTAAAAAAAAAAAAAGTCCTCTGACCAGGAAGAAGAAGATGAGAAAACTATTTTTAAAAAGGTCAAAGAAAGTAAGAAAGCTGGAGACAGTAAAAAAAAGAATAAAGACGACGAAAGTCAAACATGAAGAATATCAGAGAAGAAGGTGTTAAAAGGTGAAGAAATGAACGGCTGGGGAGCATGTATGAGGAGGACTGATGAGGAGACAGATCACGCTGTGAACCAGAAGGTTTTAAATGCAGAGATAAGGAGGGAAAGTCACAGAAGAAACAGGTTTAGGTTTTCAGTTTGGCTTTACTCGTGCTGGCTCAGATCGGAGCAGAAATACTCGCTTATTTTACACGTTATTTAGGGAGAGGGGGAGGAGCGGGGCAGCTCCCTGTGGAGACAAGGCCCCGGCTCCAAATCAGCTGATTGGGATCGACAGCACAATCCACACATATGCTCCACTAATGGGGCAAATCAGCACGGCGCGAGGAGGCAGAGCGGCCGCAAAAACAACCACATGTGACAGACAGACGGAGGACGGCGAGCACGGAGATGAGCTGATGTCCCTCAGCACCACGCTAAATTGTGTTTTTAAGCTGGAAATGAGAAAGTGTGTTTTTTAAATGTGTGAAATTGTCTGTTTTGACCTCCAGCGCGTGCAGACGGGCGGAGTCAGGTCCTGTTTGTCTCACAGAGCGACGTGAACGTACACCAGACTGATCACATTAGACTTCTCACACGCTGCTCAAGCAGGAGCCAAACAACGGCAACACCTGTCCGCCATCATCTACGCCATGCTTTATTTGACCTTTTATTTCAGCAGGACGGTCCCCGGAGATCAGAGGCTGTTTGAGGAGAGTCCTCCATGAAATGGCGGTAAAATTACCTTCCAGAAACAAAAACACAAACAGATGGTGACGGGGAGGAAGAAGAGAGGGCAGAGCTGGAGATGAAGGTATTAAAGTCCTCTAATTCATCCTCCACTGACAGTAGTCCTCAACAATGTTCACACCAGACGTGCTGAAATCAAAGCAGACAGCTGTTTTTGGAATTCCTGGGCCTTTTGAAGCAAATATCTTTGAGATGTCTGAAATATGTAGTAAAAACTGACGGGACCAGAGGCTCTACAGGGGGGGTCAGAGGGTCCTCCATGACTTCCTCTCAGGCGAACGCCTGCCTTTTAATGAAAACAAGAGCAGGATGCTGGGATCAGGGAAGACCCTAAAATATCCACTACTAGACTTTCAAAATAAAACTGTGAAAGCACTTTAAATCATCTGTTTTAAGGAGCAGCAGCAGTGAAGCCCAGTTGGACAGGAGTTTACTTGTTCCCTCCAGGTCCTCCTACTTCCCCAACAGCCCAGAGACATCTCATTAGGTTCTTTGGTTACCTCTAAATTGCCCATAAATGTGATGTGAGTGTGACCAGCTGGAGGGATGGATTGATGGCAGGGTGAGAAATGAACTTTTCCTCCTACCTGCTGCTTTGGCTGGTGAATTCAGAAATCTACAATTTTTACCAGCAGCAAAATGAAATGAATCCTGTTCCCATCATTACTGAGGCTGGTTTGACATAAATACTCAGATTTAACTCTTTAAAACAATCACACTTTTACCCTAAAGGTCCTTTAAGTTCACTGGATGTTCTTAAAAATATCAAACATGAAACTAAAAACAGTTTTCTATTATCTTTGTGGTTATGAACTGCAGTCCCCATCATGTATAGCAACTGTGAATTCATTTTCATCATTTTAACCCTCTTAATGCCAGATTATTTCTGTAATGCCACTTTTTTACGCAATAAATTCATTATTTTCTATTTGGTGATTGCAAAATGGATGTTTTTGTTTTTGTTTTTTCTTTGTGTGGGGATTATCAGTCTGGGAAATGTCAATGATTAGCAACAGCACTGATTTTGATAGATTTTTACATTTTGTGCAATTACAAAAAAAAATACAGAAGTAAACTTCCTGAATTTTGAAATGAAATCGAACACAAACGTATTTTTTTGATTGTTTTCTGACAGGAAGAAATGTGCACATCTGTCCCTGGCTAAGTGTCTAACGCTATTAAATGCTCTAGAACAACACCTGAGGAACCTGGCTGCTCTGTTTACACTCTGCAGGGATTGGCTGCTCTGTTTACACTCTGCAGGGATTGGCTGCTCAGTTTACACTCTGCAGGGATTGGCTGCTCTGTTTACACTCTGCAGGGATTGGCTGCTCTGTTCACACTCTGCAGGGATTGGCTGCTCTGTTTACACTCTGCAGGGATTGGCTGCTCTGTTCACACTCTGCAGGGATTGGCTGCTCTGTTTACACTCTGCAGGGATTGGCTGCTCTGTTCACACTCTGCAGGGATTGGCTGCTCTGTTTACACTCTGCAGGGATTGGCTGCTCAGTTCACACTCTGCAGGGATTGGCTGCTCTGTTTACACTCTGCAGGGATTGGCTGCTCTGTTCACACTCTGCAGGGATTGGCTGCTCTCTTTACACTCTGCAGGGATTGGCTGCTCTCTTTACACTCTGCAGGGATTGGCTGCTCAGTTCACACTCTGCAGGGATTGGCTGCTCTCTTTACACTCTGCAGGGATTGGCTGCTCTGTTCACACTCTGCAGGGATTGGCTGCTCAGTTCACACTCTGCAGGGATTGGCTGCTCTGTTCACACTCTGCAGGGATTGGCTGCTCTGTTCACACTCTGCAGGGATTGGCTGCTCTGTTCACACTCTGCAGGGATTGGCTGCTCTGTTCACACTCTGCAGGGATTGGCTGCTCTGTTCACACTCTGCAGGGATTGGCTGCTCTGTTCACACTCTGCAGGGATTGGCTGCTCTGTTCACACTCTTCAGGGATTGGCTGCTCTGTTCACACTCTGCAGGGATTGGCTGCTCTGTTCACACTCTGCTCTGCAGGGATTGGCTGCTCTGTTCACACTCTGCTCTGCAGGGATTGGCTGCTTCCTGGCTCCCAAACTCTTGATGATGCAGACTTGGTTGCACAGGTCAAGGAATACAAAGACCTGATCCCTGACTGACCAAACCCTGTCAGAGCTGTCATCAGCCATTTCCTGTCCGCTGTGCTGGGACGTCCTGACTCAGGATAACTCCTTACCAGTGTAACCAGTGTTCATAGTGTTCACAGCGGTATAAAGTTTCTGGTTACAGACATTAGAACACCAAGAATTCAATAAAGCACAAAGAAAAATATTGTTAATTTATTTATTTATTTTTATTTATGTGGAGCTAAGTGTTAGTTTGGTGGTTAATTTAGCCGATGATGCTCCATAAACTCTTAGAGAGAACTCATTCTCTATAACCCTTACCCTAACTCATTATAAGGGGGGGAGATGACACCACCATGGATGTGTTTGAATTTGCAGACCAATGTCTGAATCCTATAAACAGTAAGAATTCAGACTGTGAAAGTCTAAACGTGTGGGGAACAATGACAGTAATGCTGAGTTTTGCATTAAAGGTTAAAGGGAGTAAAAAGAAATAAGCTCTTTTTTTCTCGATGCATCTTCGTCTCAGAGATGAAGAGGAAGAAGGCGTCGCCCGTGTTAATATTTACCCCGCTGAGGAAAGGGCACAACACTCTGCAGAAGCTACAGATGACTTTAAAATGTCATTTTCTAGTTCACTGCCCTGTAACTCTGCTGCTGCTTTAAAGAAAAACAAACAGCAGCATTTAAATCACAGCCGCCTCAAACACTCAGAGACACTCGCAGCTGCAAAATGTCACAGAAACAGAGAGGACACTTCAGATCTGTCTGGGATATTCCAGCAAAGCTCTTTATAAAACTTTACTTCTTAGTTCTGATGATTTTGTCATTAAAATAAAAATCATTCTGGACCTTTAACCAACACAAAGGTGAGATAGTGATCCTCACACAGAAGACTAAAGAGCACCTCATTAAAGGACAGTCAGGGGTCTGAGTCTTGGTACGGGAGGCTGAGGATGGCGTGAACGCTTAGCTGTCTCCTGCATTAGCATTAGCCAATCACAGACACACGTTTGCTGTTCTGTCCTTAAAACGCTGAAAGGCTTTGTGAAGCATCCTATAAATACGCTATAGTCCACAATAATCAAAGTTCTGTGTTTTTCTGATTTATCTTAAATGTTCTTGTAGAGCTGGAGGACAGCAGGAAAGTGTTTATTTCTGTGATCCTGATGGTAGAATGAAATGAGCTGGCAGTGAGTGAAGCTCAGAGAGGCTTACACTGATAGCGTTAATATCTCCATCACTGACCACCACTCCAGTCAGCATGGAGCTAAAATTACACAGAAATGATAAATCTGACTCTAGCTTTGGTTTTAGCCTCCACTAATTTGAACCTTCAAATTTTTACTGGATTTCTAGCAGAAAATAAAAGTGGATAAAGACAGAATACGTTGGATGAATGAAACTTTATTTTAATGTTATTAAACACATATTTGTCATTGTTCAGACTGTTGAGTGTTCAATGATCAGAGCCACATCTGTTCCCACATCACGCCACCGTCTCTGCTGATTCTTCTCCCAGTCTCTGTGCTGAAAGCTTCACACACAGCTGTGGCGCTGAGACTTTGGTGCTGTTACCTGTAAAATAAAACCTTTTTATATCCTCACTTTTCTCTGACGGTCTGCCGTTCTGAGGCTTCAGGACTCCCAGGACGTCACACCTCAGACGCTCGACCGCCGCCCTGCTCTGTGTCCGTTACGACCCGGGACGACCCGTCAGTCTGCACCTCGCCCCGTCGTCTGTGAGGCTGAAAACTTCATCCTGCTGTGACTGATGGGAAGTTCAGAGAGTGTGTAATATCTGGGAGAAAGCATTTCACCGGTCAAGCAGAATGTGTCGCACTGATCCGAAGCAAAGGGATTTCTGTTTGGGTAGAAATCCTTCCCCTTATTTTCCGGCAAATCGATGACAACCGGCAGGACGTGACGGAGAGAAACCAAGCAGAGACACCTGGAGGAGACTGTTCTACAGACTCAGGCGTCAGACTCAGGAGTGACCATGGTTTCAGCTCCAACAGACAAACCCACACAAACACGTCTGTCTGCGCCTCTACAGTCCATCACTAGATGTACACTTCAGTACGGCTTCAAGAGCAACACCAACTAAAAACTAGCATCAAATCCTGCAGCTCAGTGAGCAGAGCTTTGAAATATGATGAAATACAGCCACTGTGTCTCTAACACAGTTCTGGATGCTGACATTATTCTGATAGAGCCTTGGGACATGATGTGTCATTCATGTATTTAAAAAGTCAACCTAAAAACACACAGCTGTCACCTGGGTGAGTCAGGGTTGATTCTAAAGCTGCTGGATGCAGTTTACCTGCAGAGGATGACTTCTTTAATGGTATCAAACAGCTGCTTATTTAGAGGCATAGTCTTTAAAAGCTCTGTAGTTTTAGTGAACTATAATAACCTCGGTCCATACACAGCGCAGAGAAGACGGCGTTACATTTTGGAAATATTAACCAGAGGAGGAAAAGTACCAGACTATTGTACTCCAGTCAAAGAACAGTAAAAGTAAAAGAACTGCTCTATAAATCTGCTCAAGTGAAATAAAAAGTACATTGTTTTAAAATGTACTCAAAGTACTGATAGCTACTTCTGATAGCCGAGGAGCTTTCCCAGTGAAATCTGACCTTAATGAGCAACAGCAGGAACACGTGGACCTCTCAGCAGGTTATTCATTATAAGGTGTGGCCTAACCTAAAGTAGAGTGCAGCAGCTGTTAGAGTAAATCTGGAGTCATCCTCTGAACAAACTGGCCGCCACGTGTGTGAAAGCCAAACTGTTGGTCATTTTCATGTTGGCAGAAGCTTTGGACCTCCTGGTTGGTGTTAGTATTCATTTTTTTACTTTTTTAAAATGTAATTAAGAACAATACTTCTCTCAAAATAAACTTCAGTAAAAGTAGTGATTTTAAAAACTACTTAAAAGTACCAGTACACAAAATCTACTCAGTTACAGTAATGTGAGATTACATAATTAGTTACTCCCCACCCCTGATATTCATGTTGAGTTGAATTTCTGTTGACAGAGTCCTGCTGGATTGCTTGGTTTAATGAGGGATGCAGCATTACACACAGCCTGTGTGTAATGCTGCATCCTGTGGCTCTGACCAGTTTGTCTTCAGACTGTAAGAATATCAGAGCAGTAAAGGTTATCATGTCTGTGTTTCTCACACATCAACAAATATTTCAGTGGACCCTTAAAGTACATTAGCAGCCTCCTAAGTCAAACGTTTGAGCGTTTATTAAAAGAGCGAATAGAAAGGCCCACTGAAAGGTGCCACATCTCATGTGACACATTTAAGTGTTTAATGCTCTTACTGATGCAGTCATCCTGTTCTCCAGTACTCTAGGGCAAAGGCTGTGCAGGAAGGTTTGTCCATGTTTTTGGCCTGCTTCAGCTCCACCTCTTTGCCTGTTTTTGAACTTACCAGAGCTAGAGAAGGTTAGCGTTTTTAAATACAGTCTACTGAGCTCATCTTCAGACCCCAGTGGGTGGCATCAAAGAGGCAGAATCATTCTGTCTACATGACAACCCAGCTGTCATTAAAAGAATGTAAATTAGTTCTAGCTAGACTTCCTTTATGTCTGAAACTATTGCATCTGATTACTGTGAGACTGGGGGTCAGTGTCAGATACCCCTGCAGGGTTCTAACCCAGGCCTGGCTGTTCTAGAGAGAAACCTCTCTCTGCCTACTCTGCTGTCTGCCTCTGCTGACACCATCTAACCTCATGTGGCCCCCTGTTTTTCCTGTGTTGTGTCTTTAACTTCTCGGCCTCCTCTCTGCTCGGTTGGCTCTGCTTCCTGTCTCCAGGGCTGCAGGCTTGTTGGAGGTTAATCAGTGACATGGGGCACACCTGGGCCTGGTGTGGACCTGTGTACCTGAGCCAGGAGTGGAGTCAGTTCTTTGGCAGATCTCCTCTCCCCAAACACCCATGCTGTCTGTCCTTTTCCTGGTTTTTACACACAGTTACTGCCCTCATCAATAACTGTATGGATTTAGACTCTCTTCCTCTTGTTGTAGTTTTAATTGTTAAAGGAAATAACCCTGTGTCTCCTGGTTTTCTACTTTAGTCTTTGTTTCTCTTCACAAATGTGGTTCATTGATGTGCCATCCCAATAATAACTGCTGTTATATTTAGAGGAATTCAAAGAGCTCATCCCCCTTACCCTGCTGATTATCCAGAGTTCGCTATCCAACTTCATCCAGCGTCTAACTTTCTCTTGTCGTAGATTTAACCATTTAATCAGGTGGGTAGGGCCAACCCTATCAGGACACAGACTTTAAAAGATGTTCCAGTCAGCTGGCACACGTTTGTTCGTTCAAGCTTCCTGAATTCTGCTCTACAGTTTGTTGAACTGGTTTGATAAAAGAACCACTGTCCAGTACCACTGCTGCCTCCTCCCAGTCATGTCTGCTCAACAAGAGAGACGCCGAATGATCTGAAGCCAGGATCAGGATCAGGAGCGATATGAGGAAGAACACGGGGAGTCAGACTGAGGATGCTGCTGCTACGCTGCTGTTGCTACTTCTGCTGCTAATGCTAATGCTAATGCTACTGCTAATTAGCTAGTTAGCATCCTATTATAAATGATGTTGTGTTCCAGGCTTTTAGGAGAATGTAGAAACATGATGTGGAGAAAAGAAAAAGAAATTTAGGTTCTGAGGCATTCAACGACAAAATAACAGCAACGGTACCGTAGTGTAGCTAGCTCTATGCTCTGAGGTATCCATCAATCCATTTTCTATTCTGCTTATCTCATTCGGGGTCTGGGGGTCTGGGGGTCAGGTCGGGGTCGGGGGGGCTGGAGCCTACCCTAGCTGTCGTTGCCTGAGAGGCAGGGTACACCCTGGACTGGTCACCAGCCAATCACAGGGCACTCTGAGATAGATTGCCTTTAAATGTGTATGTGCAGTGTTCAGGCTCATGAGTCGCTTTATAATCTCATTAATGATTGTTGGTTCACTCATAAATACAGGTTTAGACACCCAGAGGAGGTCGCCCTGATATTTGCTGCACTGCTCCTTTTCAGGTGTTTGCTCTGATAAAATAAGATCTGATTCCTCTGCAGAGCTGAGGCGACTGACCCCCACTAAAGCAGCTGTAATATCAGAACAGAAACATCTGAGATGTTTGCAGACAGGATGATGACCTGCGTGCCAGCGGCTGCAGATCCATGATAATTAAATACATGATGAGATCTGAACTCAAATCTCTGAGAAGGAACCCTAACCCTAACTTTGACATGTGAAGTATTTGGTCTCATGGGGCGTTTGGGTCTTTTTTCTTTCTTTGGTGGAAGAATTTTAATGGATGTCTCTGTTAACAATGGTAAAGACTGATCTAATTCATGTTCAAAATAATTTGTTTACTGGCAGACAGCCCATTCTGACCCTGTATTCATTCCTTTTTATTAAAAGTGACAGTGTGCAGCTGCTGTAATGTGTTTTTCAGTATCAGTTTAAAGTCAATGTGAGAATTTATCTCCTCTGCTGAATTTAATCATCGTCTCTCTTCTCTAAAGGCCAACAGAGACGCAGACCTGAATCACTTATCTGCCTTTGACTTCTCAAAGTTTTCCTTGATTCTCGTCAGTTCACAGCTTAAGAGGGCCAGAAGAGAAAAACAGAAATCTAATGAAAAGGCTGTGAATATAAAGAGAGCTGTGTTTTTTTCAGTGTTGAGAGTGAGCAGATGTTTCTGAGTGTGTGGAGTCTGGAGGTGTGAATCAGGGTCACATTCTCACTTCTCCTTCCCACTCACTTCTGAAAAGAAACTGTTGTGCTGACAGGAGACCTTCTGGTTTTTCTTAGGAGAGGAGGAAGAGGTGGAAGTGATGGTGAGCTGGCCGGAGCTCTGTGAACTCTCGATCTTTATCTCTGCTGAGGTCGATCAATGAAAACATACTGAAAAGTCAAATGGTCATGTTGTATAGATCAGGGCTGAGCGGCTGATGCTTTACGGATTCTGAACATGCTCAGGTGTGTTGTTTGAGGCCGTTGGCCCGCTGGAATACAACGCTTTTACTCGCTAAAGGTTCAGCCTGAGTCATGGTATGTTGGTAATGGACAAGAGGGCAGAAAGGTCATCAGCACTTAGAATTCAGCGTTCTAAAGCAGCCAGCTCCATGTCTGCAGAATGAAGCTGTGCAGAAGTACTGCAAACATGCAGAACATGCAGCCATCAGTTAAAGCAAGTGTTTTTTTTCAATTATTATCCAGTAGAACTGTCAGTAATAGCATGTTAAGGTCTGTAACTAGTGGGTTGTACTGTTTTAAATCGAATCATCAATGTGCCTTTTTAGGTGCCCTGTATTTAGGCTAAGGTAGAAGGGCAGCAGCTGCTTTCTACTCCGTCGCTCTGCTCTCACAGGGATATGAAATAATCCAACACTGCTCCATTAAATGTCTCATTTTCTTTGGAAAGCTCAGCAGTCTAAGTCAAAGTCATCTGGCATTAACCCGGCATTTACCTGGCATTAACCCGGCATTAACCCGGCATTAACCCAGCATTTACCTGGTATTAACCCGGCATTAACCCGGCATTAAATCAGCATTAACCTGGCATTAACCTGGCATTAACCCGGCATTAACCCGGTATTAACCTGGCATTAACCCGGCATTAACCTGGCATTAACCCGGCATTAACCCAGCATTTACCTGGCATTAACCCGGCATTTACCTGGCATTAACCCGGCATTAACCCAGCATTAACCCGGCATTTACCTTGCATTAACCTGGCATTAACCCGGCATTTACCTGGCATTAACCCGGCATTAACCTGGCATAAACCTGGCATTAACCCGGTATTACCCCGGCATTAACCCGGCATTTACCTAGCATTAACCCGGCATTAACCTGGCATTAACCTGGCATTAACCCGGCACTAACCCGGCATTTACCCGGCATTAACCGGGCATTTACCCAGCATTAACCCAGCATTAACCCAGCATTAACCCGGCTTTAACCCGGCATTTACCTGGCATTGACCCGGCATTAACCCGGCATTAACCCGTCATTTACCTGGCATTAACCCGGCATTAACCTGGCATTAACCCGACATTAACCCGGCATTAACCCAGCATTAACCCGGCATTGAATAAGCATTAACCTGGCATTAATCTGGCATTAACCCGGCACTAACCCAGTATTAACCTGGCATTAACCCGGCATTAACCCGACATTAACCCGGTATTAACCTGGCATTAACCCGGCATTAACCTGGCATTAACCCGGCATTAACCCGGCATTAACCTGGCATGAACCCGGCATTTACCTGGCATTAACCCAGCATTAACCCGGCATTTACCTTGCATTAACCTGGCATTAACCCGGCATTTACCTGGCATTAACCCGGCATTAACCACGCATTAACCGGGGATTAACCGGGAATTAACCCGGCATTAACCTGGCATTAACCCAGTATTAACCTGGCATTAACCCGGCATTAACCCGACATTAACCCGGTATTAACCTGGCATTAACCCGGCATTAACCTGGCATTAACCCGGCATTAACCCAGCATTTACCTGGCATTAACCCGGCATTTACCTGGCATTAACCCGGCATTAACCCAGCATTAACCCGGCATTTACCTTGCATTAACCTGGCATTAACCCGGCATTTACCTGGCATTAACCCGGCATTAACCTGGCATAAACCTGGCATTAACCCGGTATTACCCCGGCATTAACCCGGCATTTACCCGGCATTAACCGGGCATTTACCCAGCATTAACCCAGCATTAACCCAGCATTAACCCGGCTTTAACCCGGCATTTACCTGGCATTGACCCGGCATTAACCCGGCATTAACCCGTCATTTACCTGGCATTAACCCGGCTTTAACCCGGCATTAACCCGACATTAACCCGGCATTAACCCAGCATTAACCCGGCATTGAATAAGCATTAACCTGGCATTAATCTGGCATTAACCCGGCACTAACCCAGTATTAACCTGGCATTATCCCGGCATTAACCGGTATTAACCTGGCATTAACCCGACATTAACCGGTATTAACCTGGCATTAACCCGGCATTAACCCAGCATTAACCCGGCAGTAACCCAGCATTAACCCGGCATTAAAACTGCATTAACATGGCATTAACCTGGCATTAACCCGCATTAACCCGGCATTAACCCGCCATTAACCCAGCATTAACCCGGCATCAACCCGGAATTAACCTGGCATTAACCCCGCATTAACCCCGCATTAACCCGGCATTAACCTGGCATTAACCCGGCATTTACCTGGCATTAACCCGGCATTAACCCGGCATTAACCCAGCATGAAGCCTGAATTAACCTTGCATTTACCCGGGATTAAACTGGCATTAACCCAGTATTAACCTGGCATTAACCCTGCATTTACCTGGCATTAACCCAGCATTAACCCAGCATTAACCTGGCATTATCCCGGCATTAACCCGGTATTAACCCAGTATTAACCTGGCATTAACCCGGCATTAACCCGGCACTTACCTGGCATCAACCCAGCATTAACCCGGCATTTACCTGGCATTAACCCAGCATTAAATCAGCATTAACCCTGTATTAACCTGGCATTAACCCAGCATTAACCCAGTATTAACCTGGCATTAACCTGGCATTAACCCACCACTTACCTGGCATGACCCGGCATTAACCCGGCACTAACCCGGCATTTACCCGGCATTAACCGGGCATTTACCCAGCATTAACCCAGCATTAACCCAGCATTAACCCGGCTTTAACCCGGCATTTACCTGGCATTGACCCGGCATTAACCCGGCATTAACCCGTCATTTACCTGGCATTAACCCGGCATTAACCTGGCATTAACCCGACATTAACCCGGCATTAACCCAGCATTAACCCGGCATTGAATAAGCATTAACCTGGCATTAATCTGGCATTAACCCGGCACTAACCCAGTATTAACCTGGCATTAACCCGGCATTAACCCGACATTAACCCGGTATTAACCTGGCATTAACCCGGCATTAACCTGGCATTAACCCGGCATTAACCCAGCATTTACCTGGCATTAACCCGGCATTTACCTGGCATTAACCCGGCATTAACCCAGCATTAACCCGGCATTTACCTTGCATTAACCTGGCATTAACCCGGCATTTACCTGGCATTAACCCGGCATTAACCCAGCATTAACCCGGTATTAACCTGGCATTAACCCGGCATTAACCTGGCATTAACCCAGTATTAACCTGGCATTAACCCGGCATTAACCCGACATTAACCCGGTATTAACCTGGCATTAACCCGGCATTAACCTGGCATTAACCCGGCATTAACCCAGCATTTACCTGGCATTAACCCGGCATTTACCTGGCATTAACCCGGCATTAACCCAGCATTAACCCGGCATTTACCTTGCATTAACCTGGCATTAACCCGGCATTTACCTGGCATTAACCCGGCATTAACCTGGCATTAACCAGGCATTAACCCGGCACTAACCCGGCATTTACCCGGCATTAACCGGGCATTTACCCAGCATTAACCCAGCATTAACCCAGCATTAACCCGGCTTTAACCCGGCATTTACCTGGCATTGACCCGGCATTAACCCGGCATTAACCCGTCATTTACCTGGCATTAACCCGGCTTTAACCCGGCATTAACCCGACATTAACCCGGCATTAACCCAGCATTAACCCGGCATTGAATAAGCATTAACCTGGCATTAATCTGGCATTAACCCGGCACTAACCCAGTATTAACCTGGCATTAACCCGGCATTAACCCGACATTAACCCGGTATTAACCTGGCATTAACCCGACATTAACCCGGTATTAACCTGGCATTAACCCGGCATTAACCCAGCATTAACCCGGCAGTAACCCAGCATTAACCCGGCATTAAATCAGCATTAACCTGGCATTAACCTGGCATTAACCTGGCATTAACCCGGTATTAACCTGGCATTAACCCAGCATTAACCCAGCATTAACCCGGTATTAACCTGGCATTAACCCAGCATTAACCCAGCATTAACCCGGTATTAACCTGGCATTAACCCGGCATTAACCCGGCATTAACCCGGTATTAACCTGGCATTAACCCGGCATTAACCCGACATTAACCCGGCATTAACCCAGCATTAACCCGGTATTAACCTGGCATTAACCCGGCATTAACCTGGCATTAACCCAGTATTAACCTGGCATTCACCCGGCATTTACCTGGCATTAACCCAGCATTAACCCAGCATTAACCTGGCATTATCCCGGCATTAACCCGGTATTAACCCAGTATTAACCTGGCATTAACCCGGCATTAACCCGGCACTTACCTGGCATCAACCCAGCATTAACCCGGCATTTACCTGGCATTAACCCAGCATTAAATCAGCATTAACCCTGTATTAACCTGGCATTAACCCAGCATTAACCCAGTATTAACCTGGCATTAACCTGGCATTAACCCACCACTTACCTGGCATGACCCGGCATTAACTCGGCATTAACCCGGCATTTACCTGGCATTAACCCGACATTTACCTGGCATTAACCCGGCATTAAATCAGCATTAACCTGGCATTAACCCGGCATTTACCTGGCATTAACCCAGCATTAACCAGGCATTAACCCAGCATTAACCCGGTATTAACCTGGCATTAACCCAGCATTAACCTGGCATTAAATCAGCATTAACCTGGCATTAAATCAGCATTAACCTGGCATTAACCCAGCATTAACCTGGCATTAACCCAGAATTAACCCGGTATTAACCTGGCATTAACCCAGCATTAACCTGGCATTAAATCAGCATTAACCTGGCATTAAATCAGCATTAACCCGGCATTAACCCAGCATTAACCTGGCATTAAATCAGCATTAACCTGGCATTAAATCAGCATTAACCTGGCATTAAATCAGCATTAACCTGGCATTAACCCGGCATTAACCTGGCATTAAATCAGCATTAACCTGGCATTAAATCAGCATTAACCTGGCATTAACCTGGCATTAAATCAGCATTAACCTGGCATTAAATCAGCATTAACCTGGCATTAAATCAGCATTAACCTGGCATTAACCTGGCATTAACCCGGCATTAACCCGGCACGCCAGATGGATGTGTGCCACACATCCATCTGGTAAACATCTTATAGACAGCGTTTGGGAAAGGGCAGAGCCTTTGAAATAAAAACTCGGAGGGTGATTGGATGAGCGTTCTGTCTGTCACATCTCTACGGGCCAATCAGAGCAACAAAACCGCTACCAAGGAGTAAACTCCATAGAGAACTGCATAAAGGTACCTATGGCGACTGTAGACACGTCAGTCCTCGACTTTTGTGGTTTTTGAAAAAGAAAACAGCTCACTGCTGTTCTTTGTTGCTCTTATAACAAAGAAATGTCGTCACGTTCTGATCAAACTGGCGCTTTAGCAGCATCCACGCTAATCTCTTCCTCCATAATTCCACCGGCCTCTTGTTGCTGCTTGCTTATGTCACGACTCCGCCGCACCTGAAAGTACTGCCCCTCCATGCTGATTGGTCCTGTCACTTTGTAACCAGGCCCAGATGGTTCAGAGCTCTGAGTGATGGATTCACCAGAGAGAAACAAGGAAACAGGTGCTTCCATCTGCTTTGCAGGGTTTCATTGACAAAAGTATTCAGAGTCTTTGGAACAACAGTGAAGGACTCTCAGACTGTGAGAAACGAGATTCTCTGTTTATGAAGCTAAGACTGAAGTGTTGATTCTTTGTTGGCACATTCAGTCTGAATATCCAGAGCCAGTTTATGGTGGAAGCAGGCTGAGCAGGTCCAGCCTGACATCCTTAACCACAGCAGCACTTCCCCTAGACCTGACAGGATATGTAATCCCTCCTGCGCATTCTGGGTTTTTACCCAAGGCCTCCCCCAGATGGACCCGTCTGGCTGTCAGGAGGACTTGAACCCCCTCAACTGTCTGCTTTTGATGTGAAAGAGCAGCAGCTCTACTTCAAGATCCCTCCAGATATCGGAGCTCCTTAGGCTTTCTCTACAGCCGTGCCCAGATCGCCTCCTGAGGAAACTCATTTCAGCCGCTTGTATCCACTCGGTCTGAGTCATTACCCAGAGTTCATGACCACAGGTGAGGGTGGGGAGGTAGATCGGCTCATTCATCTAAAGCTTTGCCTTTCAGCTTAGCTCCTGTTTGTTTGAGTGGACATTAGAAAATTAAAATCCACCATGGCCATCGTCCAGGCCTGCGTCAGGCGCAGCTCTCCAGGTGTCCTCCCAGCTGATGCACACTGCCTACCCTGGTGTCTGGACCAACCCACTGGGTCTTGGGTGCCAGGTTTGCAGTGAATGTGGATCTGGACAGGAAAGTGCGCCGGATGCCCGTAAAAACACAGCTGACAGCTTCTGTTCTCCTGAGAACGTCAGCATCAAACCCTAACCCTGGCCACTGATACCCAGAAGTGGGCCAAAGAGAAGTCATCCCGAAGAAGTCCAGCTGGTGGTTTATGGCCTCACAAGAGTCCAGTAAGACTGGAAGGACCAAAAGACTCTGGCTTTCGTCCTCATGCTCAGATACCAGGAACACTACACTGTCTGGCTCAGAGAACCCGTCGCCCCATGCAGGCGTCCAAGTCTGCAGATCAATGGATTCCGCTGCTGAGGGAGGTGAACTTTGACCTTCTCACCGTCCACAGACACAGAATTGATGGCAGCATGAAGGGCATCCCTAAATACCTGGGTCTTTGTTCTGGTCCAGGAGACATTTTACTCATTCAAGAGCCCCACCAGGACATCCACAGTCTCTTTGAGCCACACAGCAACATCTAAACATCGTAGATGTTCAACATTTAGTCAGAAACGTGCTAGAGGTCCTCTGTTTTCAGACCATTCTTTGTTGTTGTGTGTTGAACGGTGGGCTCAGCATTGTTCTCCTGATCAGCAGCAGTATTCCAGTAAGGTCTGAGAGAACAGATAGAGAACTCTGTTCCTGCCCACCTGAACTCAAACTTGAGCTATAAAAAAGCCTTTAGAGTTTCTGTGAGTGTTGAACAAGCATAGATTACCAATCCTTTTAATCAGCAGCTCATTCTATTATTATTTTGTTCATCAAGCTTGATTTCATCTTTAAAAACACGATCATGTAAAAAAAATGTCAATATTTTCAAACTCTTTCTTTCCCTTCACCCTCCTTCTTCATCCCACAGTACTCACTGGTCACCTTCCATTATTGTCAGGTCTCTGCTCCTTCTGTGTGATGCTTTCATGACCTCTGCCTGACCTTTAGACCTTGGATTTCCCGCCCTCTTCTCCTCAGGTGTTTTCCTCTTCTGCCTGATTTCCTGGCTTTGACCCTGGCCTCCTTCTCGGCTCCACTGAGCTGAACTTTGACTTTACCTGCATGTCATGAGCCGTGCCTCTGGCTCTCTCTGCCTCACTCTGAGCCTGCGAACTTTGTTGATACAAGATATTTAGCCGTGAAACAGAAACAACATCTTCCATCACTGCGTGGCAGCCATCTTGGTGTTACTTTGTTGAAATGTGCATCGGACAAACTCCAGCAGTCTCATGACAAGAGCTGCAGGGTATAAGACGGCGTTCACATGAAGAACCTTGAGCCATTATGCTGGGAGTTATGAAAGACAGCAGTGAGCAGATAATACAGGTACATTTAAAAAAATGAGAATATCATTATGTCAGAAAGGTAAACCCATATATTATATAGACCCATTACACACAGAGTGAAATATTTCAAGCCGTTATTTCTTGAAATGTTGATGATTATGGCTTACAGATAAGAAAACCTAAAATTCAGTGTCTTAGAAAATTTGAATATTACATGAGGTCAATAAAAAAAGGAATTTTCCAACAGAAATGTCAGGCTTCTACATTTTCATTGGTTGACCAGAGAGTTGCTGAGTCTCTCTAATTACTCACTTATTATAGGATCAGATATGAATATGTTTTTTGATGGCAGTTTAGATAGGTCTAATCCATCCATTACACAGACACAAGCTTTGTCCTCCGAGGCTTTAAAGAACTTTGTCGAGGACATAAATCTGGTGGATATCTGGAGGGTTCAGAACCCTGCAGCCAGAGATTACACATACTCCTCCCCTCATCACAAAATGTTCTCAAGAATAGATTACATTCAGTCCACACCAGACCTGATCCCTACGGCAGACAAGGTGGTTTTCTTACCTGGTAATATCTCTGACCATACTGCAATTGTAACCTCATTTGATTTTGATTTCTTACAAGGTAATCCATCCAGGTGGAGGTTTAATACAACCCTGTTAGATGAAAAATACCTCGCACAAGTTAAGCCCAAACTAGAAGAATTTGTTAATATTAACAAAGATTCAGTTTCAGATATAACAGTTGTTTGGTCAGCAATTAAAGGCTTTCTGCGCCACAATGCGATTGGTTTCTCATCTTACCTTAAAAAGAGTAGAATGCCAAAGATCTCCCCACTGGAACAGGCTTGCAGTAATTTAGAGAGAGAGCTTAAGGACAACTACAGTAATGAGGTAGAAGCAAACCTAAGTCTGTGAGGGCAGAACTAGATAACATACTGAGGCAACAGGTTGAATTTATGATGCATATCACCAAACACAGATATTACTCTGATAGCAGTAGACCAAGCCGTCTCCTTACATTAACCCTGAAACAGCAAGAAAACCAATTTAACATTCCTTCTCTAAAGTGCCCGGTGGAGGGACCGGCCACCAAGACAGCTGACATTAACAATACATTTAAGTCTTTTTTTAAGTCTATGCTCTTCAGAGGACCGTTTTTCACAGGACCTATTTGATTCATTCTTTGACAATCTGAATTTACCTACGCTATCTGACCATGAATCTAAGGACCTGGATGCCCCTATAACATTAGATGAATTATACACAGCAGTTAAATTAACCAATAGGAGGCGCTCACCAGGAATCGATGGGATCCCGGCTGAATTGTACTTGGAACTATGGAATACTGTAGGACCTATTTGGTTAGATACCATTAATTCAGCAATAGAAAAGAGCTATTTTCACAAAGATCTCTACACGGCCCTTATCTCAGTACGTTATAAGTCGGGGAGGGACCCTCAGAATTGTTCAAGCTACCGCCCTATATCGCTAATTAATGCTGATATTAAATTTACTCCAAAGTCATTGCCATGCATCTGGATAAAGCCACCGGGAAGTTAATCAGTCCGGATCAGACCAGCTTTCTCAAAGGACGGCTGGCATCAGATAACATCCGCCGACTTCTGCATATTATTTCTGGAACCAAAAAGTCAGGCTCACCCTGTGGACTCCTATTTCTTGACGCAGAAAAGGCAGAAAAGGCATTAGATCACTTGGAATGGAGGTATTTGTGGAATGTTCTGGAAAATTCAAATTTGGTCCAAATTTGATTAAAATGATCCAAGTATTATATTCTAATCCCTCTGCCAGGGTTGTCACAGCTGGGCACCTTTCTGATCTTTTCCGTATATGTCCTGGTTCTAGACAGGGGTGCCCAGCATCTCCCTCCATCTTTAATTTGTCACTTGAACCATTAGCTCAATACATACGGCAGAGCACACTAGAGGCTCCAGTTAAAATAGGATCTACATCACACTCCGTTTCCATGTACGCTGATGACACACTTATTTATCTCTCTGATCTACAACGGTCCCTCCTGAATAAACTGAAAATCATAGAACACTTTGGTACATTGTCTGGCTACAGAACCAACTACTCCAAGTCAATGTTAATGCGCTTGAATACAGATCTGAAGAAATTGAATATCCAGTCCTGTATACCGGTGGCACAAAAGGCGATATATTTAGGTGTAGAGATAAGCCCTTGTGTCCAGACAATAGCTAGAAATAATTACACATCTATTTTGAAGAAAGTCGAGGATGACCTCGTGAGGTGGGCAGCACTCCCTTCGTCAATGCCCGCCCGCGTGGCTACAATCAACGTATAAACTTTATTTGCTCTATGCTTCCATTACCGTCCCAGTAGGGTACTGGCAGAAACTTGAATCAAAGCTTAAAAAGTTCATTTGGAATGGGAGGAAACCACGCGTCAAATGGTCAACTTTGCAGCCGAATAAATCTCAAGGTGGATGGGCTTGCCCGAATTTCTAGTTGTATCATTGGGCATTTATAATACACTCTTTAAAATATTGGTTTGATGCAGGATTAGTTTCACCCTGGAAAACACTAGAACAGGAGCTGGTTCATCCCCGGAGGCTTCAGGATGTGGCTTTTTCTGGACTCAAGCACAAGAAGTGTTTCTCAGAATTTGGACCAATAGTATTATATACAAAACAAACTATTACCATTCATTTCACAACTGTGGGCTCAGCATGGCATTCGGACGTTGGGAGATATCTCAGGGCAAAACTCAATTTTAGATTTTCCTCATTTAATATCCCTTTCTGGTATCCAAGAAACTCACAATTTCTCTCTTTTAGGGTAAGATCAGCTCTTGATTCACTCAAGGTTCCTTGGGGGTCGGACTTGAAAACTCACCCTAGAGTATCTCTTATAGAAAAAGCACCCTGAAAGAAAACATTCATTTATAACAATCTCTTGTTAAACACCTCTACAGAATTACCCGGGTATAGATCATGGCAGGCAGATATACCTCTAGGAATAGAGACTATTGATTGGGAGGTGGTGTGGAATAATGTATTTGGATCTTCCAAAAATCCCAATCACCAGCTAATCCACTACAACATCTGCCACAGGACTCACCTTACACCACGTAAAAGGCATCTATTAGGTTTAGCTCCAATCCTTACTGTGCATTCTGTAATCAGGGCATCGTGGGGACATTGATGCATGTTTTGTGGGAGTGCCCAGATGTACAAAGATTTTGGGTTAAAGTTGCCGATATGATGATCTGGTGGGAAGGAAGCTCCTACTGGAACCTGCACTTCTTCTTTTAAATGATGACTCCAGGCTTAAGATCACTGAGATAGAACGCAAGCTCTGGTTGGCAGGCATGACTGCAGCAAAGAAAATTATTGTTCTGAGGTGGCTTCCACCGCACCAACTGTCAGTGAAACATTGGCTACAATCTCTTCTTGAGGTGATCTACCTGGAGTGGTCATCAGCCCGTATCAATAATGCCAAGCTAAGAACATTGGAGGTGTGGAAAAAAGCTGCAGAGGATGTAAAAACCTACTGTCATGACTTTTGTGACTCATCTTTGGTAACTCTGTATGTTTAGTTTGTAATCCTGCTCATCACTTTGACCTAATCTGTGTGCCCCATAAGGAGGGGGAATATAGAGGGGGTGGGGGGATGGTGGGTGTTCCTAGTTAATAAATGTGTAGTGTATAAGTTTGCAACATTAATGTTTGCAATTATGGAACTGATCACAAATACACAATCGATGTTTTATGGAATTGACACAAACTGAATAAATAAAAAGTTGCAAAAAAAAAAAATGTCAGGCCTCTGTTCATTTCTATGCATCAATACTTGGTCAGGCCTCCTTCTGCATGAATTACTGCATCAGTGCGGCGTGGCATGGAGGCGATCAGCCTGTGGCACTGCTCAGGTGTAATGAAGCCCTGGTTGCTTTGATAGCGGCCTTCAGGTCATCTGCATTGTTGGGTCTGGTGTCTCTCATCTTCCATAGATTCTCTATGGGGTTCAGGTCAGAGTCACAGTAACTCCATGGTCACTGAAGCAGCTTTTGGTACCTTTGGCAGTGTGGGCAGGTGCCAAGTCCTGCTGGAACATGAAATCAGCATCTCCATGGTGCTGGTCAGCAGAAGGAAGCATGAAGGTCTCTAAAATGTCCTGGTAGATGGCTGCCTGACCTTTGACCCGATAATACACAGTGGACCAACACCAGCAGATGCCATGGCAGCCCAGATCATCACTGACTGTGGAAACTTCACACTGGACTTCAAGCAACCTGGACTCTTCCTCCAGACTCTGGGACCTGGATTTCCAAATGAAATGCAAAATGTACTTTCATCTGAAAAGAGGACTTTGGACCACTGAGACCACAACAGTCCAGTTCTTTTTCTCCGCAGCCCAGGTAAGACCCTTCTGACGTGGTCTCTGGTTCAGGAGTGGATCGACATGAGGAATGCCACATTTGTAGTCCAGGTCTAGGACTGGTCTGTAGTCCAGGTGCAGGACTAGTCTGTAGTCCAGGTCGAGGATTGGTCTGTAGTCCATGTCTAGGATTGGTCTGTAGTCCATGTCTAGGACTGGTCTGTAGTCCATGTCTAGGATTGGTCTGTAGTCCAGGTGTAGGACTGGTCTGTAGTCCATGTCTAGGACTGGTCTGTAGTCCATGTCTAGGATTGGTCTGTAGTCCATGTCTAGGACTGGTCTGTAGTCCAGGTGTAGGACTGGTCTGTAGTCAAGGTCTAGGACTGGTCTGTAGTCCATGTCTAGGATTGGTCTGTAGTCCATGTCTAGGATTGGTCTGTAGTCCATGTCTAGGACTGGTCTGTAGTCCATGTCTAGGATTGGTCTGTAGTCCATGTCTAGGACTGGTCTGTAGTCCATGTCTAGGACTGGTCTGTAGTCCATGTCTAGGATTGGTCTGTAGTCCATGTCTAGGACCGGTCTGTAGTCCATGTCTAGGATTGGTCTGTAGTCCAGGTGCAGGACTTGTCTGTAGTCCATGTCTAGGACTGGTCTGTAGTCCATGTCTAGGACTGGTCTGTAGTCCATGTCTAGGATTGGTCTGTAGTCCAGGTGTAGGACTGGTCTGTAGTCCAGGTCTAGGACTGGTCTGTAGTCCATGTCTAGGATTGGTCTGTAGTCCATGTCTAGGATTGGTCTGTAGTCCATGTCTAGGACTGGTCTGTAGTCCATGTCTAGGATTGGTCTGTAGTCCAGGTGTAGGACTGGTCTGTAGTCCATGTCTAGGACTGGTCTGTAGTCCATGTCTAGGATTGGTCTGTAGTCCAGGTGCAGGACTTGTCTGTAGTCCAGGTCTAGGACTTGTCTGTAGTCCAGGTCTAGGACTGGTCTGTAGTCCAGGTCTTGGATACAGCACTCTGTGAGCAACCAGCTTCTTTAGCAATGACCTTTGACCTTGCCCTCCCTGTGGAGGGTGTCAGTGTCTGTGTTCTGGACCTCTGTCCAGTCTGCAGTCTTCCCCATGATTGTGGATCCTACTGACCCAGACTGAGACCATCTAAAGGCTCAGGAACCTCTGCAGGTGTCTGGAGTTCAGTAGCTGACTCCATGACTTCACAATATTCACCTTTTTTCAGAAGATTCTCATTTTCTGAGACTCTGAATTTTGGGTTTGTTATCTGTGAGGCAGAATCATCAACATTTAGAGAAATAAAGGCTGAAATATTTCACTCTGTGTGATGAGTCTGTGTAATATTTGGGTTTACCTTTCTGACGTGACAAAAACGTTGAACTTTGTCGTGATGTTCTAGTTTTTTGAGATGTACCTGTACACTCTCAGTCTTCTCTGGTATTTAAAGACGTCATCACTTCACAGGCTGCACACGCTCTAAGCACAAAGGCTCCATTCACAGCGGTCGACCTTGTTTGTGATGAGTGGCAGAGATTTGAGGAAACCTATTCAGGGAGGTATTTAATGATCAAGTATGCAAACAGTTCAGGACTGCTGTTGTCCCTCAGGAGTTGGCTCACTCTTGGCAGCCATGTTTTGATCCTTTATAAGGTCTGATCTCTGTCAGTTTGTGCTCGGCTCCTCCGCTCGACCCGGTCTCTCTCATTTTACAAAGTTGACCCGACTCGTCATTTCACTTCCCACGCACACGTGGCACGTTAATATCCTCCCTCTGCGTTTGCCTGAGGATGATTACGAAGCTTACCTCTCAATCACGGGACGCTAATGACGACGGCCAGGCGCCATCCGGTGATTGATAGGTGGCATTTAGCCGTGATGGAGCCCAATATACTCTGTCCTCTCACCGGAGGCCCGCGGGGAGGAGAGCCAGCCACAACCTTTCAATAATCGAAAGCCTCTCGCCCGGTGGAAGGCTGATCCTTTTGTTCTAATTAACCCGTGAAATGAGTTCAGCGGCTCGCTCTCCACCCGCGGCGTAAACGCTCTAACAGCGTGTGAACGGCCGGGCGAGGGAAAGAATGCCAAGAGGTGGAAGGTCCGCCGGGCGATTTCAACAGATGCTCTCCGTCTCTGATAGCATTAGCATCAGGAGGGAGGACGATCCAGCACGGCCTGGTTCACGGGGTATTAACTCACAGAAATGAGACCGCTCTGGAGACAGAGAGAGGGGGACGCTGTTCAGGATCACAGACTTATGGGAAAAAGAGTTCTTTAAAACCACAGCGGAGAGGAGAGGTACTGAAGTCCTCTCTGAAGTCTGACTGGATCTCTTCTTTATGGACTTCAGAGATGTCTGAGGTCACTGATCAGTCTTCTATTGCAGTAAATTTATGCTCGGTGTTTTCTCATCACTCTCAATGCACCACAAAGATTTAAGGTCAGTTTGGAGGACTCTGCTGTTATTGGCTGATTGTGTGGATTCACAGAGATCCTGCTGCTGTGTTAGTCAGGTAAAACTCTACAGAGTCCAGTCTGAGAACACTTCCTCAAGCAAAGCTGTTAAATATCACATCTGCCCTGTAAATTAGCAGTCCATACCAGGATAAACACTGAATCACGACAATGTTCTCCTTATGAACAGGTGAGCACCTTAATCATAAGCTTTCATTTAAAATCACTCTGAAATCTTTAGAGTAAAATGATGATGATGATGACAGTCCTTCAATTCTTATCCCACCCCCCCCCCAACACTAATCAGTCCAGAGCACAGTCCAGTCTGGTCTCTCTACAGGCTCAGACAGCTGCTCAGCCTTATACTAGTCCTGTTTTTCTTATTGCAGCCAGTTTCATTTTAATCTATCTTTATTTCATGTGACAATTATGTTACAGTCAACCTAACCATCAGAGTTTCCTGACCTTTAACCTTTAGGATGGCTTTCCTCTGTCTGAACCTGGTAGGTAACATCCGGATCTTATAGTGTCTGTTATTTATGATGTATGGGTATCAGGGTCAGGGGTCAAATGTCATTTATTTATCAGTTTGTAGAGCAGATTGTGCTACAATGTCTTCTATCAAAACTGATAGATAAATAAAGTTAGACTGATTGATTGATTGATTGATTGATATCTGCATCATCCCCCAAAAATCCTCATCAGTAGGCCATAATTGCAGCAATAATGATGAAGATGCTGCTGACTACAAAAACAAGATCATTAGGATGATGAAGACAGAGATGATGATGATGATGTTGATGATGGTGTGATGATGAAGATGAAGATGAAGATGATGATGATGATGATAAGGTTCTCATGGTTCTAAGTGTTTTAGGAACAACAGAGTCCTGTTCTGCCAGTTCTAAATTTCCTCTGCAGGTTGAGTGGAGTTTAACACACTGAGGATGATGAAGATGATGATGATGATGATGATGAAGAAGATGAAGATGATGATAAGGTTCTCATGGTTTGACCCACTTCCTGCTGACGGCTGCTTTCTCAGGTGCCTCCCTCTTATTTCCCAGGAATGCTCTGGTGCACAGCAGCAGATCAGAAGCATACTAAACCTTAAGGCCCCTCTCATCCTTGATGGTTTTGATATTCTGGTGTTTTTCTGCACCACCAAACCCCACTGAGCTCGTCTCTATTTCTGCTGACGGGAAGCGGAGAAGGACTCTGTGAGAAAGAGAGAAGAGGAACGGGGTGGAAGAAACAAAACAAATTCTCCGACATGATGCCTGAGGCGGAGAGGCTCTGCAGGCAGGCCGGCTCGCCTTCATCTTCCCGACGAACTGAGGAGAGAATTTTCAAACGCCGTCAGAAGCAGAGGGCATCCCCGCTAACGGGGAAGAAGGCCGGCGGCGACACTGTCAGTCAGAATACAATCAGGAAGAGATCATCCGTCTGCGTGGAGGCGTGGTTTTATATTCAGCCTTTTATTGGAGGGAGGCTGATGGGTCTTCTTCAACCAGTGTTACCAGTCTGATTTATACTGGCTGTTTGGAAAATCAAGTTATTAGTTACATTTCATTAAAGTAATCTGTTATTAGTTACATTTCCATTAAAGTAATCTGTTATTAGTTACATTTCATTAAAGTAATCTGTTATTAGTTACATTTCATTAAAGTAATCTGTTATTAGTTACATTTCATCAAAGTAATCTGTTATTAGTTACATTTCCATTAAAGTAATCTGTTATTAGTTACATTTCATTAAAGTAATCTGTTATTAGTTACATTTCCATTAAAGTAATCTGTTATTAGTTACATTTCATTAAAGTAATCTGTAATCTATGTGAAGCAGTGAGACTGCAGGCCAGTAAGAGAACTGGTAAGAGGGACAATTCTACCTCATCTTCAATGAAATTGGATTATTTATGATGCTGGATCACCAGGTGGCTCCCTGGCTCCTCTCTTCTAGAGGTCTTAAACCAACCACAGACGTGTGATGGGGGCCCAGTTAATGCTCATTTCTGCTGTTTTCTCTTCTAGAGGTCTTTAGCCAACCACAGACGTGTGATGGGGGCCCAGTTAATGCTCATTTCTGCTGTTTTCTCTTCTAGAGGTCTTTAGCCAACCACAGACGTGTGATGGGGGCCCAGTTAATGCTCATTTCTGCTGTTTTCTCTTCTAGAGGTCTTAAACCAACCACAGACGTGTGATGGGGGCCCAGTTAATGCTCATTTCTGCTGTTTTCTCTTCTAGAGGTCTTAAACCAACCACAGACGTGTGATGGGGGCCCAGTTAATGCTCATTTCTGCTGTTTTCTCTTCTAGAGGTCTTTAGCCAACCACAGACGTGTGATGGGGGCCCAGTTAATGCTCATTTCTGCTGTTTTCTCTTCTAGAGGTCTTAAACCAACCACAGACGTGTGATGGGGGCCCAGTTAATGCTCATTTCTGCTGTTTTCTCTTCTAGAGGTCTTAAACCAACCACAGATGTGTGATGGGGGCCCAGTTAATGCTCATTTCTGCTGTTTTCTCTTCTAGAGGTCTTAAACCAACCACAGACGTGTGATGGGGGCCCAGTTAATGCTCATTTCTGCAGGTTTGGTCTAAATCCTGATGCAGCTGATGATTCAGTGATTCTCTCATCAATCTGCTGCAGTCAGCAGCTCAAGCAGCCAAACAGAAATATAGATTTCAGTCCAAACAAACACACAGTCTCTCTAACATCTACACTTGCATGCGCATTACCTTTGGCTGTTATTATCACGCTGCACCCACTCAGGGATTTGGCGTATTGGTTGAGTGGCCAGGGCCCTGAAGAATTGAGTCCTATTACTGCCGTCCGAGCCGAGCAGGATAGCATCAGTGTAAACTTGGTAAACAGCGGAGGAGGCGGGAGGAGCGGGGGGGCCTGTGGCTGTTTCTGCAGCTCTCTGCGAGGAAAATGAGCAGACTGTAAAATGTCATCTGTGGTTGTCGGGCAGATTAAATGGACTTTGTGTACATGTGGGGTAAAAGAGAAGGAATCTGATAGGGGGAGTCGGAGCAGCTTCTGGCTGTTTGTGAGCCGTTAATAAAGCAGCTTGTGTCTGCTTTGTTGAACGGATAAAAATAAACAAGCAAAAATCCTTTAAAACCTTCACCTGCATACAAACTCCTGTCTTAATCTGGCAGCACACCCTGGCCTTTACAGATTTACTGGAACCTTCTCCACCATCCACACCTCCGATTTGATTCATGCTGTGCATATTCTTCTTCTAAATTTGTACCTGTCCTTCCAAAGTTCCTCCTAATATTTGAATCTGAATGTTAACATTTCCTTTTATTTTGTAAATCAGCACCGCACTGCTACACCAGTCTGCAGGACCCCCAGGAGGGGGGTCAAGGGAGGGTGCAGTCAATCTGGGGGTCCATTGAGGTCAGCAAAATCCTGATCATAGTAAAGTGAATCTGTGATAACCATATTTATTTATTAACCTGAATAATTACCAATACTTGCCTTTTCAACATGAAACCCTTCTCTTTAAACAGAACGACCTGTGAATTAGTGATGTTAGTGATGTGGAGGGAACACTGGACTGGATGACCAGGGAGAGTAAGGTCAGACTTCATGGCTAGGACATCATGAGCAAAAACGTTGGGATAACAAGAAGAAACTAAAACTACTTTTTCTGGAAAAGAATAGAATCATTGTGAAAAGGGAGAAAAATGGGTTAAAAGTGGTAAAAAGAGGTGGCAATGATGGATGGAAGAGAGGTGAAAGGTTAACAAATTATAAGGAGAAATAATTCCAGCATCAGAACTCTCTAAAAGCTTCACTGTTAGCCAGGATGCTAGCGCCAGGGCTGCTGATCCAACACACTGATAACATTCATAAATGAATGGGTCAAACCTGGGGAGGGACTTCAGGGGCCCAGCCTCTTCTGTGGGCTGGGATGGTGAGTTTGGAATCCCTGAGCTTGGAGACAGCTTCAAAGTGCTGACTCTGTCAAACACAGTTTAACAGGAGAAGGAAATATGCAGGAGTGCATGTACAAAATGACTGGCTGGTCCCTGATGGTCCTGTCTAATGTCAGTATTTAGTGCTTTCTGTGTGAGTAGCCCAGTTAACATTAGAAATGTAGCAAGGAGACTTTTGTTCTTCCAGACTAGGATGTCCCAGGACCAGTGCATGGTGGATTCTGTTTATGGGCACCTGCCCTACCAACTGAGGTCAAGTTTGAGCCCAATAACTTGAAGTTACACTTACCTCACTGCAACAGTTCTGCACAATGCCTGCAGCACTACATACACTCAGCTCTGCTGCTCATCCCACAAATGCATGATCCTTACAAATGTGGCTCCATCTAAAAGGGAAATGAACAGGCTTTACTACGGTATAAGATTTATTACCAAGAGGCTTTGTTACAACAAAGAAACAATGTACCACTAATGTCCTTACTTTCTGTGCTAAGTTTACATGAAGCTGCTGACCTGTGGGCCCACCACCTGCAGGGACAGGTATGAGAGCTGGGTGCAGAGTAAGCTGGGCAGATAGGAAAGATGCGGACCCAGGCATACTGAGCCTCAGCAGCGCCGAAAGTTTGAACTCCATCCATATTTTGTTTTTCTCCACCAAACTGTGCAGCCAGTCTCCTGATGTGCCATTTTCCCAGTGTAAAACTCAGCAGTAATAGACCCACAGCTGAAGGATACCTAACACCCCTCTTCATCCATCTCCTGTTTTCACCCTCCTCCAGAGGTTCAACACGTGTCCTCTATTGACTGACAACAGCTCCAGTATCGACTCGTTGTCTCCTGGGAGCGGCTGGGTTCTGATGTCAACTCTTCAGCAGCATAAAGCTCACCTTGTTAAGGGAGTTCTGTAGAAAATATAAAAAATAAAAAAGCTCAATTAAACCATGGGAGAGAGAGGAGGAGGGCGAGATTGACAGAGAAATAATAATCAAAATGCACAAGACAAGGAGAGGAAGGTGGAAAGTGAAGCAGAGGGAAATAATGAGAGGAGGATAATCCCAGGTAGAGTCAGAGAGGAATGCAAAATAAGGGAGGAAAATAAAGAAGAGGGGAGTGAAGGAAGAAGGTAAAGCAAGCCAGTTAAGTACTCGCTGTTTGCATCAGGGAGCTGCAGGCCTGAATGACAAAGTCCCTATTAAACCAAGAAGGAGTCTGCTGCCTGCAGCAAAGCGCAGCCTGCACTGAACTGGCTCAGGTGGATCCATTACAGCGGTGTAATTAGAGACAGACGCTTTCTACAGACAGTCGCTGCTGCAGTTAACAGGAGAACACCTTCATGGAGAGTCAGAGGGTTCCTGATGAAGAGTCAGGTTTGGACTTTCCACTTTAACCAGATTTTGGATCATGGCTCTGGGAGATTGAGGGGGTCCGGTTTGGTGGTCTCAGGATCAGGGGCCTCATTTATAAACGCTGCGTACGCACAAAAGAAAGCGTACGTCACTTGTAAGTAACGTTTGGGATTTATAAAAAACAAACTTGACGGGAAAATATGCGCACCTCCACGACAGCTCTGACCCTGCCGGACACACAAAACCTGGATAAACGGGAAACTGACATCAACAGTAGAAGGATAAAATTAAGACTGATGTGAAATTCATACATTTGTGTGAAATAATCAAACATTAAACATTTCACAACACATAACATATATGAGGGATATATTTTAAAAAATGAAAAAAAAAGAAAAATTTGCATTGATGCCCAAGGGAGTGCGTGAACATACGCACGCGCTCGTGCCCACACACATAGCCTTTATTATTGACTCGATCATGTTCTGTCAGTGTGAAACAAACCCGACATGTTATTATGAGATCCATTCACATAAACAAGGCGGGCACTAACCCTGCTCCCAAAATGTGCCATACAAATAAAGTTTTACATTTATAATAACTGTGATTAAAATGACATGATCAATGACACGATCAATGACAGGATCAATGACATGATCAATGACAGGATCAATGACATGATCAATGACAGGATCAATGACGGGATCAATGACATCAATGACATGATCAATGACATGATCAATGACATGATCAATGACAGGATCAATGACATGATCAATGACAGGATCAATGACATGATCAATGACAGGATCAATGACGGGATCAATGACATGATCAATGACATCAATGACATGATCAATGACATGATCAATGACATCAATGACATCAATGACATGATCAATGACATGATCAATGACAGGATCAATGACATGATCAATGACATCAATGACATCAATGACATGATCAATGACATCAATGACATGATCAATGACATGATCAATGACAGGATCAATGACAGGATCAATGACATCAATGACATGATCAATGACATGATCAATGACAGGATCAATGACATCAATGACATGATCAATGACAGGATCAATGACAGGATCAATGACATGATCAATGACACGATCAATGACAGGATCAATGACAGGATCAATGACAGGATCAATGACATGATCAATGACATGATCAATGACATGATCAATGACAGGATCAATGACATCAATGACATGATCAATGACAGGATCAATGACAGGATCAATGACATGATCAATGACAGGATCAATGACATGATCAATGACAGGATCAATGACATCAATGACATGATCAATGACAGGATCAATGACAGGATCAATGACATGATCAATGACAGGATCAATGACATGATCAATGACAGGATCAATGACATCAATGACATGATCAATGACAGGATCAATGACAGGATCAATGACATGATCAATGACAGGATCAATGACATGATCAATGACATCAATGACATGATCAATCACAGGATCAATGACATGATCAATGACATGATCAATGACATCAATGACATGATCAATGACATCAATGACATGATCAATGACAGGATCAATGACATGATCAATGACATGATCAATGACAGGATCAATGACATGATCAATGACATGATCAATGACATGATCAATGACATCAATGACATCAATGACATGATCAATGACATGATCAATGACAGGATCAATGACATGATCAATGACAGGATCAATGACATGATCAATGACAGGATCAATGACATGATCAATGACAGGATCAATGACATGATCAATGACAGGATCAATGACGGGATCAATGACATCAATGACATGATCAATGACATGATCAATGACATGATCAATGACATCAATGACATGATCAATGACATGATCAATGACATCAATGACATCAATGACATGATCAATGACATGATCAATGACAGGATCAATGACATGATCAATGACAGGATCAATGACATGATCAATGACAGGATCAATGACATGATCAATGACAGGATCAATGACGGGATCAATGACATGATCAATGACATCAATGACATGATCAATGACATGATCAATGACATCAATGACATCAATGACATGATCAATGACATGATCAATGACATCAATGACATGATCAATGACATGATCAATGACAGGATCAATGACATGATCAATGACATCAATGACATCAATGACATGATCAATGACATCAATGACATGATCAATGACATGATCAATGACAGGATCAATGACAGGATCAATGACATCAATGACATGATCAATGACATGATCAATGACAGGATCAATGACATCAATGACATGATCAATGACAGGATCAATGACAGGATCAATGACATGATCAATGACACGATCAATGACAGGATCAATGACAGGATCAATGACAGGATCAATGACATGATCAATGACATGATCAATGACATGATCAATGACAGGATCAATGACATCAATGACATGATCAATGACAGGATCAATGACAGGATCAATGACATGATCAATGACAGGATCAATGACATGATCAATGACAGGATCAATGACATCAATGACATGATCAATGACAGGATCAATGACAGGATCAATGACATGATCAATGACAGGATCAATGACAGGATCAATGACAGGATCAATGACATGATCAATGACATGATCAATGACATGATCAATGACAGGATCAATGACATCAATGACATGATCAATGACAGGATCAATGACAGGATCAATGACATGATCAATGACAGGATCAATGACATGATCAATGACAGGATCAATGACATCAATGACATGATCAATGACAGGATCAATGACAGGATCAATGACATGATCAATGACAGGATCAATGACATGATCAATGACAGGATCAATGACATCAATGACATGATCAATGACAGGATCAATGACAGGATCAATGACATGATCAATGACAGGATCAATGACATGATCAATGACATCAATGACATGATCAATCACAGGATCAATGACATGATCAATGACATGATCAATGACATCAATGACATGATCAATGACATCAATGACATGATCAATGACATCAATGACATGATCAATGACAGGATCAATGACATGATCAATGACATGATCAATGACAGGATCAATGACATGATCAATGACATGATCAATGACAGGATCAATGACAGGATCAATGACATCAATGACATGATCAATGACAGGATCAATGACACGATCAATGACAGGATCAATGACATCAATGACAGGATCAATGACAGGATCAATGACATGATCAATGACATGATCAATGACAGGATCAATGACATGATCAATGACAGGATCAATGACATCAATGACAGGATCAATGACAGGATCAATGACAGGATCAATGACAGGATCAATGACATCAATGACATGATCAATGACAGGATCAATGACAGGATCAATGACAGGATCAATGACATGATCAATGACACGATCAATGACAGGATCAATGACAGGATCAATGACAGGATCAATGACAGGATCAATGACACGATCAATGACATGATCAATGACAGGATCAATGACAGGATCAATGACATGATCAATGACATGATCAATGACAGGATCAATGACAGGATCAATGACATCAATGACAGGATCAATGACATGATCAATGACAGGATCAATGACATGATCAATGACAGGATCAATGACATCAATGACAGGATCAATGACAGGATCAATGACAGGATCAATGACATCAATGACATGATCAATGACATCAATGACAGGATCAATGACAGGATCAATGACATGATCAATGACAGGATCAATGACAGGATCAATGACATGATCAATGACAGGATCAATGACATCAATGACATGATCAATGACATGATCAATGACATCAATGACATGATCAATGACATCAATGACATGATCAATGACAGGATCAATGACAGGATCAATGACAGGATCAATGACACGATCAATGACAGGATCAATGACATGATCAATGACAGGATCAATGACAGGATCAATGACATGATCAATGACAGGATCAATGACAGGATCAATGACATGATCAATGACAGGATCAATGACAGGATCAATGACACGATCAATGACACGATCAATGACAGGATCAATGACAGGATCAATGACAGGATCAATGACACGATCAATGACACGATCAATGACAGGATCAATGACACGATCAATGACACGATCAATGACATGATCAATGACAGGATCAATGACAGGATCAATGACATGATCAATGACAGGATCAATGACATCAATGACATGATCAATGACAGGATCAATGACAGGATCAATGACATGATCAATGACAGGATCAATGACATGATCAATGACAGGATCAATGACATCAATGACATGATCAATGACAGGATCAATGACAGGATCAATGACATGATCAATGACAGGATCAATGACATGATCAATGACATCAATGACATGATCAATCACAGGATCAATGACATGATCAATGACATGATCAATGACATCAATGACATGATCAATGACATCAATGACAGGATCAATGACATCAATGACATGATCAATGACAGGATCAATGACATGATCAATGACATGATCAATGACAGGATCAATGACATGATCAATGACATGATCAATGACAGGATCAATGACAGGATCAATGACATCAATGACATGATCAATGACAGGATCAATGACACGATCAATGACAGGATCAATGACATCAATGACAGGATCAATGACAGGATCAATGACATGATCAATGACATGATCAATGACAGGATCAATGACATGATCAATGACAGGATCAATGACATCAATGACAGGATCAATGACAGGATCAATGACAGGATCAATGACATCAATGACATGATCAATGACAGGATCAATGACAGGATCAATGACAGGATCAATGACATGATCAATGACACGATCAATGACAGGATCAATGACATGATCAATGACAGGATCAATGACAGGATCAATGACACGATCAATGACATGATCAATGACAGGATCAATGACAGGATCAATGACATGATCAATGACATGATCAATGACAGGATCAATGACATCAATGACAGGATCAATGACATGATCAATGACATGATCAATGACAGGATCAATGACATGATCAATGACAGGATCAATGACATCAATGACAGGATCAATGACAGGATCAATGACAGGATCAATGACATCAATGACATGATCAATGACATCAATGACAGGATCAATGACAGGATCAATGACATGATCAATGACAGGATCAATGACAGGATCAATGACATGATCAATGACAGGATCAATGACATCAATGACATGATCAATGACATGATCAATGACATCAATGACATGATCAATGACATCAATGACATGATCAATGACAGGATCAATGACAGGATCAATGACAGGATCAATGACACGATCAATGACAGGATCAATGACATGATCAATGACACGATCAATGACACGATCAATGACAGGATCAATGACAGGATCAATGACAGGATCAATGACACGATCAATGACAGGATCAATGACAGGATCAATGACACGATCAATGACACGATCAATGACACGATCAATGACAGGATCAATGACAGGATCAATGACAGGATCAATGACACGATCAATGACACGATCAATGACAGGATCAATGACAGGATCAATGACACGATCAATGACACGATCAATGACACGATCAATGACAGGATCAATGACAGGATCAATGACAGGATCAATGACACGATCAATGACACGATCAATGACACGATCAATGACAGGATCAATGACAGGATCAATGACACGATCAATGACAGGATCAATGACAGGATCAATGACATCAATGACATGATCAATGACAGGATCAATGACACGATCAATGACAGGATCAATGACATCAATGACAGGATCAATGACAGGATCAATGACATGATCAATGACATGATCAATGACAGGATCAATGACATGATCAATGACAGGATCAATGACATCAATGACAGGATCAATGACAGGATCAATGACAGGATCAATGACATCAATGACATGATCAATGACAGGATCAATGACAGGATCAATGACAGGATCAATGACATGATCAATGACAGGATCAATGACAGGATCAATGACAGGATCAATGACAGGATCAATGACAGGATCAATGACACGATCAATGACATGATCAATGACAGGATCAATGACAGGATCAATGACATGATCAATGACATGATCAATGACAGGATCAATGACAGGATCAATGACATCAATGACAGGATCAATGACATGATCAATGACATGATCAATGACAGGATCAATGACATGATCAATGACAGGATCAATGACATCAATGACAGGATCAATGACAGGATCAATGACAGGATCAATGACATCAATGACATGATCAATGACATCAATGACAGGATCAATGACAGGATCAATGACATGATCAATGACAGGATCAATGACAGGATCAATGACATGATCAATGACAGGATCAATGACATCAATGACATGATCAATGACATGATCAATGACATCAATGACATGATCAATGACATCAATGACATGATCAATGACAGGATCAATGACAGGATCAATGACAGGATCAATGACACGATCAATGACAGGATCAATGACATGATCAATGACAGGATCAATGACAGGATCAATGACATGATCAATGACAGGATCAATGACAGGATCAATGACATGATCAATGACAGGATCAATGACAGGATCAATGACAGGATCAATGACATGATCAATGACAGGATCAATGACAGGATCAATGACAGGATCAATGACACGATCAATGACAGGATCAATGACAGGATCAATGACACGATCAATGACAGGATCAATGACATGATCAATGACAGGATCAATGACAGGATCAATGACACGATCAATGACAGGATCAATGACAGGATCAATGACAGGATCAATGACAGGATCAATGACACGATCAATGACATGATGCCTCTGGTGCATGTGGTGCATCCGTGTCCCCCTCCCCCTCCACCACCACACCCCTCAGGAGGGATTCCCCAGTGATCCCCGCCAGCTTGTCGTCTGTGGGGGTGAGCTCTGTGCCCTTTCCCCCTCCTGTCACACAGACACTCTTTCTATGAGAGCGATGCGCCTTTTCGCCTCCACTTTTATGTCGGATCATTTCTTTTTACTTCAGCCACAGTCCGACCCTCTGAGGAACGTTATTTACAGCATCAGCCACACGCTTCCACTCTTTAGCCTTTCTGGCGTTAGTGATGCCCAAACTGTGGCCACCCAATAAGACTCTGCGTGTGTCCACCTCTCCTATTAATATCGCGACCTCACATTGAGTGGAATTTTTTTTTTTTCGCTCGTTTTCCGTCTTGGTCCATCGTGAAACTGATAACATTGAATATTCATCAAGGGCGTTCCCCTGACCTTTTTAGGTACCATATGGGCGGGGCAAAGCGTTCCCTCACGTGTGACAACTTTAGAGTTGATTGTGATTTATAAATGGAAACAGGCGTAGGGCGTGCGTGCGCACTCTGTTATAAATCTGAAAGTTTTTGTGTGCACGCATTTCCTGTGTTTCTGGCGTACGCCAGCTGTAGTGATCTTTCCTACGCACAGTTTTATAAATGAGGCCCCTGGTCTCTGCTTTTAGCGGATGATGTGGTTCTGTTGGCTTCATCAGGCCGCGACCTCCAGCTCTCACTGGAATGGTTCGCAACTGAGTGTGAAGTGGCTGGGATGAGAATCAACACCTCCAATGAGACCATGGTCCTCAGTCGGATAAGGGTGGAATGCCCTCTCCAGGTTGGGAATGAGATCCTGCCCCAAATGGAGGAGTTCAAGTATCTCAGGGTCTTGTTCACAAGTGAGGTAAGAATGGAGCAGGAGATTGACAGGCGGATCGGTGCGGCGTCTGCAGTGATGCGGTCTCTGCATCGGTCTATTGTGGTGAAGAAAGAGTTGAGTCGAAAGGCGAAGCTCTGGATTTACCGGTTGATCTACGTTCCCACCCTCACCTATGGTCACGAGCGGTGGGTAGTGACTGAAAGAACGAGATCACAATTACAGGCGGCTGAAATAAGTTTCCTCATCAGGGTGTCTGCGCTCTCCCTTAGAGATAGGGTGAGAAGCTCGGCCATCTCAAAGTGAGGGACTCAGAGTAGAGCCGCTGCTCCTCCACATTGAGAGGAGCCAGATGAGGTGGGCTCAGACATCTGGTGGCTCAGGTCCCACCGGGGAGGAGGTCCCTGGGAAGAAGGATGGATAGATGGATGGATGGATGGTAGATGGATGGATGGATGGATAGGTGGATGGATGGATGGATGGTAGATGGATGGATGGATGGATAGGTGGATGGATGGATGGTGGATGGATGGATGGATGGTAGATGGATGGATGGATGGATGGTGGATGGATGGTGGATGGTGGATGGATGGATGGATGGATGGATGATGGATGGATGGATGGATGGATGGTGGATTGATGGATGGATGGATGATGGATGGTAGGATGGATGGATGGATGGATGGTAGCTTGATGGATGGATGGATGGATGGTAGATGGATGGATGGTAGGACGGATGGATGGATGGATGGATGGTGGATGGTTGGATGGATGGATGATGGATGGATGGATGGATGGATGGATGGATGGTGGATGGATGGTGGATGGATGGATGGATGGATGATGGATGGATGGATGGATGGATGGATGGATGGATGGATGGTGGATGGATGGATGGATGGATGGTGGATGGATGGTGGATGGATGGATGGATGGATGGATGATGGATGGATGGATGGATGGATGGATGGATGGATGGATGGATGGTGGATGGATGGATGGATGGATGATGGATGGATGGATGGATGGATGGATGGATGGATGGATGGATGGATGGATGGTGGATGGATGGATGGATGATGGATGGATGATGGATGGATGGATGGATGGATGGATGGATGGATGGATGATGGATGGATGGATGGATGGATGGATGGATGGATGGATGATGGACTGATGGATGGATGATGGATGGATGGGTGGATAGATGATGGATGGATAATGGATGGATGGATGATGGATGGATGGATGGATGGATGGTGGATGGATGGATGGATGGATGGTAGATGGATGGATGGATGGATGGATGGATGGTGGATGGATGGTGGATGGTGGATGGATGGATGGATGGTGGATGGACGGATGGATGGATGGATGGATGGATGGATGGATGATGGATGGTAGGATGGATGGATGGTGGATTGATGGATGGATGGATGATGGATGGTAGGATGGATGGATGGATGGATGGTAGCTTGATGGATGGATGGATGGATGGTAGATGGATGGATGGTAGGACGGATGGATGGATGGATGGATGATGGATGGATGGGTGGATAGATGATGGATGGATAATGGATGGATGGATGATGGATGGATGGATGGATGGATGGATGGAGGATGGATGATGGATGGATGGATGGATGGATGGGTGGATGAATGGGTGGATGGATGGACTGATGGATGGATGATGGATGGATGGATGATGGATGGATGATGGATGGATGGGTAGATGGATGGATGGATGGATGGATGGATGGATGGATGGTGGATGGATGGATGGTGGATGGATGGATGGATGATGGATGGATGGATGGATGGATGGATGGATGGATGGATGGATGGATGGATGGATGGATGGATGGATGGATGGTGGATGGATGGATGGATGATGGATGGATGATGGATGGATGGATGGATGGATGGATGGATGATGGATGGATGGATGGATGGATGGATGGATGATGGATGGATGGATGGATGGATGGATGGATGGATGGATGGATGGATGGTGGATGGATGGATGGATGATGGATGGATGGATGGATGGATGGATGGATGGATGGATGGATGATGGATGGATGGATGGATGGATGGTGGATGGATGGATGGATGGATGGGCTCTGAGAGATGACTCTGGTATGCTGACATGGTTCAGTGCCAATGACTGAAGATAAAGGAACTTTTGTTACCTCTGCTTCAGCTTTGGGATTTTTTTTAGTGCTTTTGTGCAACAGGAAAGAAGAGAACTAAGGTAGCTTATATAGACTGGATGGTCAAAAGTGTTTGGTCACCTGTTAATGATTAAACTCAGGTGTGTTTTGCCGCAGTTGTTTAAAATCCTCACCTCTCCATGCAGCCTCAATCTTCTGTGATCTAAACGGGTCATTCTGAAGGGCAGGGACTTCAAGGGTGGTCCTGTGATGGATGCCATCTTTGACATGACAGTTTGTGAAAATTGTTTCCCGCTGGATATTCCACCATCAGCTGTAGATGATGTTAGTAGAACGTGGAAGAGTTCAGGGACAGCAGCAGCTCAGCTACAAAGCAGAGGACCAGATAAAAGACGCCTCAAATGGAGAAGAGAAGATCTACAGTCATGTAGGAGCCAAAGGCCAGTGTCTTGTCCAGTTTGTTCACAATCTCAGATGACACCACTACATAACCCACAATCCTAGAGTGTTACAGCAGCTTCTCTGATTGGTGGAGCCAGAGCCATGAGCAGCTATGAGTGAAGTTAATCATGGTGGAAAAGTGGGCAGTAAGTGTTGAGCTGTGTGGTGATGACAGAGGCCACCACAGATCAGCCAGTAGATATGTGACAGAAACTTTTATTTGCAGTAGATGTTTTCAACCTGTAGAGGGCAGTTGCTTTGCACATTTTTAGCATAAAATGTATAATATCAGTAGTTTGTTTTAAAATTCACCCAGAGTCAGTTTACGCCACCAGGGATTTGCACACCAAGGTTCCAGCCTTCGTCTGCCACCCAGTGCACCCTTCCACCCTTCCACCATGCCACCATGCCCATCTCTGCAGGTGGTGAGTCCCCACAGCTGCTCCATGTCACTTCTTCAGGTTGAACCTAGACGCTCGCCTCGTCTGGCTACGGGGGGGTGCTGAGGTGTCTGCTCTCACAGTTTGCTGGCTCATGGTGAGGTGTTGAAGTGCTCTTTGTCTGGATCCTCTTTGCCTTTGGAGAGCCTCCCAGGGCTTAATGCCCTAGAACAGTGGTTCTCAAACCCTGTGGTAGGGCCCACTGGTATTGCCTTGGTAATTTGTGTAACATTACTAAAACCAGAATTAAAGAGGCTGCATTGCAGGGAAAGAGATGTGGTGTGTCTGAAGACAAAAAAGAAGAAGCGCTGCTGGGTCAGGTGCTCTTTGGAAACTTTGGGCTTGATTTGCTCAGTTCACCTTGTAACGGTGGGTGCATGAGAGGAAAAAAAGGGTTTAATCCAAAAATTTTAGTTAAAAATTGAAAAACCGCAAGTGTCCTTTAAAAAGCAATCCAAGGGGAGATCACATGACCGCTGGCCACAATGGATGTGCAGAACTAGAGCTCCTCTCATAACCCTCCTTTTTCACTACAGAATCGGTTTATTTAACGGCTAAGTAACATCAACTGAATCATTATCGATTGCTTAACATGTCTGGAGGCACCTGAAGACAGCAAACGTTATCAGCGTCCTTATTGACGGGTACATCTCCGAAATCACCCAGTGTGCTAGCTAATGTTAGCAACGGAGTCAACATGGAAGAGGTCATGACTCAAGTGTTAAAGAAACGGCAAAAAGAGCTAGAAACCGTCGTTCATAATGCTGTGAAAGGAGCGCTATCTGAGATAAATAAATCGCTGCAGCGGCTCAGGCTCAGGGCACTACAGTACGCAAACTAGCACAGCGGATGGACGCTGCTCAGGGAGAGACTCGAGACATGAAAAAGGCGATTAATACGTGTTGGTGACCAGCTTAAACTGGAGCAAAAGATGGCGGAAATGGAAGATCACAGCGTAATAATATACGCATCATTGGACTAACAGAGGGCCGCGAGAAGAACGACCCAGTCGGCTTCCTGCAGAAAAGCTTACCAGAGTGGATCCCCTCACTCAAGGGCAAGCCGGCCAAGACTGTTCATCAGGACTGTAACACTGAACACGTTCAAGCCACAGTAACAGTCTGTTTCCTGTGAGGATGAACAGGCACTACCTCTGTTATTGTGGATGTTGATATTTACTGAAGACGCGACACTGGCTAGGATTTGTTTGTGGGCATTAAACTGGAAGTTTGGTATAAGTGAAGTATTTGGAAACAGCCAAATTCAAATTATCTGTTCAATATTCTTTAAAAAAACATTTCAGTTATGTCACTGTTTGCAAACAGAAGTGTGCACTGGTGCTATTTTTTTTTCTCAATCACACTTTGCTCATCTATTGTTACTATGGTAACGTGTCACTATAATGATCACTGTAATAACTATGTCTGTCAGGAAAGTCTGTTGGAGCACAACATCACTATCTGATACTGGCTAATCTCTCCATTCTCTCTGTTAACATCAGGGGCCTGAATGGACCAGTCAAACCAGCTAAATTTATTGATTATTGAAGAAGGAAGAATATTGATGTGGCTCTCATACAAGAGTCCCATTCACGTGGAGTAGATGTCAATCATTTACAGAATAAATATTATAAAATTGCTGCTTATTCTAGCGAAAGCACAAAAACGAAGGCATCCATTATTTTACTGTCTCGAAAATGCTCACTAAAAATGGAAAAAACAAGTAAAGATCAATCAGGCAGGACATCCTGTATGTGTACAACTATCAGAGATAGGAAAGTAGCTTTTGCTTGGGTATATGCACCTTCTGTGTTTGATCCAAATTTCCCTCCCTTAACCAGTGAACTGTTAACACTCAGCAGCGCTCTGTAACTACAGGAGATATGAATGCAGTATGAGACTGAATCAGCACAGATGGAGGGTGGATTCCACAAAGGTTCAGACACAGGCATCAGACATGCTCAAAACAGCGGTTGAATCTCTGAATCTTAATGATATCTGGCGTCTTCATAATCCATCCAGCAGGGATTACACCTTCTTTTCAACACGTCATCATGCTAGCTCCCACATCGACTATTTTCTGTGCTCTAGTGAACTTTTAAATGTGTTTATGTCAATAAAAATGGAACCAGCTATTCTCTCTGATCATAATCTACTCATAACCACTGTAGAGTACATCCACCAGCAGAAAGATCCAACAGATTGAATACAGCTCTTCTCCAGAGTGTAGAGATCTGAAATTGGAGCTAAATAGTCAGAATTTATAGCTATTAATACTGACTCAGTATCAGACCTTCTTTTGTATGGCAAGCAGTTAAAGGGTCCATCAGGGATTTCACATCCTCCTCCTGCCCTATTCAAGAAAAACAGAGAGGCCAGAACTGGAAAACAGGTGTTTATTTCTAGAGCAATCACTTCAGACCTCTTTCTCTGAAACCACACAAAACACTTTCAGGCCATGTGGAGCAGAGCTAAACGATCTAAGAAGGAGAGCTGCGTCCATAATGCACAGAGGAAGACAAAACTGTTATTTTAACGGCTGGAAACCAAGAAAGCTACCTGCTCTCAAACTTAGAGTGAATGCCGGGCCTCCATCAGTAGCATTCGTACACCTGAGGGTATTTCCAACAACTCCAAGTAGATTAGTGTGGCTTTTCAATCATTCTATAAAAACCTATACAAAACAAATAACTTAAACTTGACACTTTGCAAAAAGTTTCTAGATAATTTCAAAATACCCAATCTAGAGTTGGAGAGGGCAGAAGAACTTGGTCAACCAATCAGCTTCAGGAATTTAAATATGCTTTAAGAGGCATTAAAAAAATAAAACACCAGGGCTGGATGGAATCCCATCAGAATTCCTACTAAAATACTTTGATTTACTTGGACCAACATTGCTCAACACCATAAACTCAGCGGTAGAAAAAGGGCATTTTCACCATCAAGCCAATACTGCTTCAATCTCCCTGATACCTAAAAAGGGCAGAGACCTCCTGGACTGCTCTGATTACAGACCAGTCTTCTTGGAACTGACCTGAAACTTTACGCCAAGGTCTTAGCCCTCCGCCTAGAACACGTTATTGAGAAATTAGTCCACCCTGATCAGTCAGGTTTTATTCCCAAGCACCTTGCTGCTGACAGTTTACGTAGACTACTTCACATTATAAACAAATCTACTACTTTCCAACCCTTACTGCTATCTTATCAGTTGATGCAGAAAAGGCATTTCCACACTTAGAGGATTATCTTTGGCTAGTACTGGAGGCATTTGGTCTGGGACCCAAATGTATAAATATGGTTTGTGTGTTAAATCCCACAGCCATGGCTACAACAGACAGATTAAATCCAGAGTCCTTTACAATTGAGCGAGGTTCGCAGCAAGGGTGTCTGCTCTCACCCATCTTATTTGCATTATCACTTGAACCATCGGTGCAGATGATAAGGCAGGAAAAATGAACAATATTCCAATTAAATCAAGTGACAATTCAACTCTGTTGTTTGCAGATGATATCTTGTTATAAATATTGAAAACTGAAGAATAAATTCCAAAGATCCTTAAAACCTTTGATGAATTTAGCTCATCCTCAGCTGGAACAAATCTAGTTTGAGTTTAGTTCCATCAGGGTGCAGTATGATACTGATTCAAACAAAGATTACATATCCTGGCATTACCACACACAACTCACTGAATACAACTGTCAGAGACAATTATGAAACAATGCTTTAAATATCCAGAGTGACCTTGTGAGGAGGGCTCTGTTACCAGCATCACTGCAATCAAGGATTGCTGTTATCAAAATGAATGTTTCCCCGTATTAATGTTCTTAGTGCGATGATTCCTCCACCTATAATGTTTTGGAGGAGACTGGATTCTTTAATTCGGGTCTACATATGGAACAATAAACACCTAGGCTAAAATACCCCCCCCCCCCACAGCCTAACAAGTCCAATGGTGGCCTGGGTGTACCTAACTTTAAACCCTAGGGTAGGGTTATCAGCTGTGTTTCATTAAAGTATGGACTGACCCATCAGCCTCAGTTCCATGGAGACATGGAGCAAGAACTAGCAGGAACTGAAAGACTACAGGGTCTCCCATTTTCAGCCCTTGACTTAAAAAAGTGTGAACTAACCTTGGTCCAATAATTACTAGGGCTGTCAAAGTTAACGCGTTAATATCGCGTTAACTCAAATTACTTTTAACGGCGCTAAATTTTTTGTCGCACCATTAACGCATGCACGTTCTGTATGACCCTCGACCCATCCCGTAGTTTGCCAGACCAGGAAGTGGCGCTATCGTGATGCGGTACAAGCGAGCAGAAATGGATAAAGCACAGAGACTACTGAATGACAGGTTCAGCTTTCAGATCATGTCAGATAAGACTGAAGTTATTTTCTCCTGCTGACGACATGAACGGAGTTACAGGAAGTTCGTAGAGTCTTATATAGCCCGCACCACTCGCTGGCCATGCTCACCGCTAATGAAGAGAGCCGCCCCCCTCGCCATGCTGGATTTGTTTACAATGGAGACACTCAGAAACTCTGCAGGGATGGACTCGCTATCTGGCATACCGAGCATTTCCCAGTGTGCCGATGCACTTTTGGGCCAGCATGATTTATTCATTTATTTAGGCTGTTATATCTGCCATGAACCGGAACCACAGCTGCGCTATTGACTGCTGATTGGTCCGATCACGGCTCCTAAAGGTCCGCTCTCATCCCCACGCAGCTCCTGCTTGAAAGTGAAAGTATTCAGAAAAAAAACGAAACTTACTAAAACGATCGACTGGAACTGTGAATAAACGCCAAATCTAAATAACAGTCAATCAAGATGCTGCAAAAGTGTCAAAGACTCTGCAGTCCCTGTAGGAGATTGTCTGATGCTGGTGAATGTACAGCTGCATCATGAGGAGGAGGAGGAGACAGAGCAGCAGAGGCTGGTGTGTGACAGGAGAGCAGAGGTTAGTGAATGAGCTCTGTAGAGTATCAGAATAGAAGCTGAAAGCATTATTAGACTGTGGCTCTCCTTTATTTAGGAAGAAAACATGGTTTTAGATTAAATCTGTAGCTCTTCTATGATCTGAAGAATGAAGAGATGGTTCAGTCACCATGTTATGCTCTCAGCAGATTTTTGCAGCGTTCAGTATCTCTGAGCTCAGACTAGAGAATGATCTGGACTTTATCTGTTGTTGTTTTGGGTTGTTGAACAAACATTTGCATAAAGAAAGCATTTTTGTCCACTTGTGTTGATAAGGGTATTTAAATCTCAAGAAATAGTACTGTAAGGTACATTTAGAACAGACAAAAAAGTATGATTAATTCGTGATTAATCGCGAGTTAACTATGGAATTTGTGAGATTAATCGTGATTAAAAATTTTAATCTATTGACAGCCATAATAATTACTAATGCAACAGCCAATTTTAGACAGTGGAGGAATGTCTGTATAACACAGGAAGGTGGCACTTTCAGACCCCAGCTTGGTACAGTCTGAGTATGTTATCAGGAAATGAGCCCTTTGTCTTTGAGCCATGGAGAGAAAAGGCCTTTTTACTCTGGATCATATATTTAATGGAGGAGGTTTGTTAAGATGACTTAAGAGCTCAGTTTGATGTTCCAGAGACGTCCTTCTTCCTTTACCTACGTTTACGCTCTGCTCTTAAACGTCTGGGTCCAATGCGTACTGGTCTTGAGGCACACCCAGTCATTACCTGGATCTCTGACCCCCCCGACAGAGGACTAGTTTCCAGAATCTATACCAGACCATACCATCTGCTGGGCTACTTCCAATAGTTAGGAAATGGGAAGAAGATTTGACCCCAGAGGGAAACATAATTAACTGGGACACTGTTTGAGGAAATATTCGTAAATGTTCCAACAATCCAAACCACCTTCTTATCCATTTTAACATTTGTCATAGAACATACTGGACCCTGCAGAGGAATTACATTACAGCCTGTACTGTACATTTTGCCAACCTGATCTGATCAGTAATTTCTTACGGATGGTCTGGGAATGTGAAAAGGAACACGAGTCTAGGGGTGAAACAGCTTCAGTAATATCCAAAATTGACTGGGCATCAAATTCCAGTTGATCCAATTATTCTTTTACTTAACGATGACTCTAAATTAGATTTTTTTCTGGAAAACAGACAAAAATCTGGCTAGCTGACTTGGCTGCAGCTAAGACAATGATAGCCCAGCGATGGCTCCCTCCTCACTCGCTCAGTATCAACCATGGTTAGCCTATTCTCATGATATTTCCGTGCTTGAATTATCGACAGCTAGGATTAACAAAGCTAAGACGACAACTCTCAGTCTCTGGAGAGATGCAGCTTTAAAGATTTCCAGGATAATGACCTCCAATCTCAGGAGATAACTCAGGAGTAAGGTGTGAGATGTGTCTTTGTGTTTAGATGAGATGGTGGGCGGTGGGTGGCGGGGGAGGTTTTTGTTGTTTGCTTTCTCTCCCCCCACACCACTGGTTAACATTTCTGTATTGTATTTGTAATGATGAATGGTGTTAATAAAAAGTTGATCACACAAAAAAAGCAATCTAAGGCACACAGTAGGTTTTATTTATGATTGAAATGCATTTAATGTACTTTTTAAAAAAGCCGTGATTTTGTGCCTTAAGCTGATCTCAGCTGTGCCCCAGATTACGTGGCTCCCATGTTTAAAGGGCCACGTTAACATCCTCACCATTCCCTTTGGAGGTCTTCAGGGCACATCCAACCAGGAGGAAAAGACCCCTAATGCTCTGGAGGGATAGCATACCCTGTCTGGTCTAACAGGAGTGTCAAGATTTGGACTCTTACTGACCCGCAGTTCCACTAAATCCCTACATCCAGGTTTTTGTCTTATACAGAGATCATTTCAGGGGAAACTGCAGCCATTCTCTTAAATTCTGGAAAATGTCAAAGTTTGAACCTTAGATGGAACAAAATCTACAATGAAGCAAAGAGACAAGAAGAGAAAATGTTTAAAAGCACATCATTACAGAAGCCGTTGGAGGACATGCATGCATTCATCATATTTTACTGTTTGAACATTTTGGTTGTTTTCTGGAGAAAAAAGCACATTTTCATAAGAGAATCAGCTTTTTTATCCCAAGATAACCAAAAACATCAGTCATGATGTTGTGAAACAACTAAAATGTGTTCATTATCACAGAAAAGATGGGAAAAAATGAAATATGAGGATGGATGGTCTCTTTGTTTTTTGCTGTTTTTTGTTTTTTGTTTTTTGTTTTTTTTTCTAGGCTCTGGACTTTCAGGTCCACTGAAAAATGACTCTTTTAATGCCAGGTTCCTGTGGACTAGGTGAGGAGTTGCCCTTCTCCCCCTCTGAACCCCTCTATCCCTGCTGTATGGGCCCCTGTGGGCCCTCCATGCTTCACCTTTTTCCCCTGATACTCAGCCAGCTCAGAGGTCAGAGGTCAGCGCCCGCAGCACGCTGGGATCAAACCTGCTGCTTTCAGTATGCTGATGTTTCTGTACAGGAAGTGTAACTTCACCAACAAACTTTTCCATTGCATTAACTGGCAGGCCTTTAATCCCGCACCTCATATAGCTTTATGAGCGGCTGGCGTTACCTGGGGAGGTGCACAGGCTCAGCAGCTGCAGTAACAAGAGCGTGTATGCGTGCTAGCTTGTATGCATGTTGTCAGAAAGCCCATTAATATATCAGAGCTACCCGAGGCCCAGAAGGGGAAGCTTTGTAGTAACTGATCAAACAAAAGAACCCCCTCAACCCCCAAAGTTCAAACAGTATGCTCTGACTTTTAAATGAAAATGCCAGAAATTAAAGAGGAAACAGCACTGCAGCAAATCCAGACAGCATGTTACTGTTACAAGTCTAGTTTAGGTGAGCAAACACTCCCATTCATCTGAAGAAGTCACACTTGTTTGCTGGTCTCACACGCATTAAGAGGGAACAGTTGGACTACAGGGCTGTTTTAGGAGAAATATTTGGACTTGGCTCTTCACTTTGGATCAGTGCTTCCTCTGTGGAGGAGTAGATTTCCCAACAGTGATCATGTTGACACCAGAATTTAATTTGGACAAACTGAGAGCCTCAGTAAATTGCCCGATGATGACGCCAAAAGATGGAGAGAACAGTTGGTGTGGAAATTTCTCTCCAAAAGAGTGTGGATGTTTTACAAAGCCAAGAGAATGAGAATGATGTTATTCATATGTGATAGATGAACATGTCTTTATGAAACTATGAAAATTAATGCGCTGCTATAAAGGCTGTTCATACCCGCTGTGACTGCAGGGAGGAGAGGAGCAGGGCCGATGTACTACGCTGGGAATACCAAGAGTTAACACACACAGGAAATGCTAGAACTGTTCATCCTTCTGGTCCATCATAAGAATTAAACGAACGTATGTGTCTGAGTGTCGCTCTGCAGGACTCCAACTAAACCTTAGATACCACCAAGATCTCTACTCCTATCAGAAAAAAAACCTGAGAATGGACCCTGATAGACCCAGAGAATGGACCCTGATAGACCCAGAGAATGGACCCTGATAAACCCAGAGAATGGACCCTGATAAACCCAGAGAATGGACCCTGATAAACCCAGAGAATGGACCCTGATAAACCCAGAGAATGGACCCTGATAAACCCAGAGAATGGACCCTGATAGACCCAGAGAATGGACCCTGATAGACCCAGAGAATGGACCCTGATAAACCAAAGAATGGACCCTGATAGACCCGAGAATGGACCCTGATAAACCCAGAGAATGGACCCTGATAAACCCAGAGAATGGACCCTGATAGACCCAGAGAATGGACCCTGATAGACCCAGAGAATGGACCCTGATAAACCAAAGAATGGACCCTGATAGACCCGAGAATGGACCCTGATAAACCCAGAGAATGGACCACGATAGACCCAGAGAATGGACCCTGATAAACCCAGAGAATGGACCCTGATAGACCCAGAGACTGGACCCTGATAGACCCAGAGAATGGACCCTGATAAACCCAGAGAATGGACCACGATAGACCCATATAATGTACCCTTATAAACCCTGACATTGTACCATTATACACCCGAGAATGGACCCTGATAGACCCAGAGAATGGACCCTGATAGACCCAGAGAATGGACCCTGATAAACCCAGAGAATGGACCCTGATAGACCCAGAGAATGGACCCTGATAGACCCAGAGAATGGACCCTGATAGACCCAGAGAATGGACCCTGATAAACCAAAGAATGGACCCTGATAGTCCCAGAGAATGGACCCTGATAAACCACAGAATGGACCCTGATAGACCCAGAGACTGGACCCTGATAAACCCAGAGACTGGACCCTGATAAACCCAGAGACTGGACCCTGATAAATCAGAGACTGGACCCTGATAAACCAGAGACTGGACCCTGATAAACCAGAGACTGGACCCTGAAAAACCAGAGACTGGACCCTGATAAACCAGAGACTGGACCCTGATAAACCAGAGACTGGACCCTGATAAACCACAGAATGGACCCTGATAAACCAGAGACTGGACCCTCATAAACCAGAGACTGGACCCTGATAAACCAGAGACTGGACCCTGATAAACCACAGAATGGACCCTGATAAACCAGAGACTGGACCCTGATAAACCACAGAATGGACCCTGATAGACCCAGAGAATGGACCCTGATAGACCCAGAGAATGGACCCTGATAAACCACAGAATGGACCCTGATAAACCACAGAATGGACCCTGATAGACCCAGAGACTGGACCCTGATAGACCCAGAGAATGGACCCTGATAGACCCAAAGACTGGACCCTGATAGACCCAGAGAATAGACCCTGATAGACCCAAAGACTGGACCCTGATAGACCCAGAGAATAGACCCTGATAGACCCAGAGACTGGACCCTGATAGACCCAGAGAATGGACCCTGATAAACCCAGAGAATGGACCACGATAGACCCAGAGAATGGACCCTGATAAACCCAGAGAATGGACCCTGATAGACCCGAGAATGGACCCTGATAGACCCAGAGAATGGACCCTGATAGACCCAGAGAATGGACCCTGATAAACCCAGAGAATGGACCCTGATAGACCCGAGAATGGACCCTGATAGACCCAGAGAATGGACCCTGATAGACCCAGAGAATGGACCCTGATAAACCAAAGAATGGACCCTGATAGACCCAGAGAATGGACCCTGATAAACCACAGAATGGACCCTGATAGACCCAGAGACTGGACCCTGATAAACCCAGAGACTGGACCCTGATAGACCCAAAGACTGGACCCTGATAGACCCAGAGAATAGACCCTGATAGACCCAGAGACTGGACCCTGATAAACCAGAGACTGGACCCTGATAAACCACAGAATGGACCCTGATAGACCAGAGACTGGACCCTGATAGACCAGAGAATGGACCCTGATAAACCAGAGAATGGACCCTGATAAACCAGAAAATGGACCCTGATAAACCAGAAAATGGACCCTGATAGACCCAGAGAATGGACCCTGATAAACCCAGAGAATGGACCCTGATAGACCCAGAGAATGGACCCTGATAGACCCAGAGAATGGACCCTGATAAACCACAGAATGGACCCTGATAAACCACAGAATGGACCCTGATAGACCCAGAGAATGGACCCTGATAAACCACAGAATGGACCCTGATAGACCCAGAGACTGGACCCTGATAGACCCAGAGAATAGACCCTGATAGACCCAGAGACTGGACCCTGATAAACCAGAGACTGGACCCTGATAAACCAGAGACTGGACCCTGATAGACCAGAGACTGGACCCTGATAGACCAGAGAATGGACCCTGATAAACCAGAGAATGGACCCTGATAAACCAGAAAATGGACCCTGATAAACCAGAAAATGGACCCTGATAGACCCAGAGAATGGACCCTGATAAACCCAGAGAATGGACCCTGATAGACCCAGAGAATGGACCCTGATAGACCCAGAGAATGGACCCTGATAGACCCAGAGAATGGACCCTGATAAACCACAGAATGGACCCTGATAAACCACAGAATGGACCCTGATAGACCCAGAGACTGGACCCTGATAGACCCAGAGAATGGACCCTGATAGACCCAAAGACTGGACCCTGATAGACCCAGAGAATAGACCCTGATAGACCCAAAGACTGGACCCTGATAGACCCAGAGAATAGACCCTGATAGACCCAGAGACTGGACCCTGATAAACCAGAGACTGGACCCTGATAAACCACAGAATGGACCCTGATAAACCAGAGACTGGACCCTGATAAACCACAGAATGGACCCTGATAAACCAGAGACTGGACCCTGATAAACCACAGAATGGACCCTGATAAACCAGAGACTGGACCCTCATAAACCAGAGACTGGACCCTGATAAACCAGAGACTGGACCCTGATGAACCCAGAGACTGGACCCTGATAAACTCAGAGACTGGACCCTGATAAACCCAGAGACTGGACCCTGATAAACCCAGAGACTGGACCCTGATAAACCCAGAGACTGGACCCTGATAAACCCAGAGACTGGACCCTGATAAACCCAGAGACTGGACCCTGATAAACCCAGAGACTGGACCCTGATAAACCCCTTTTTCATAATTTAATCTTGAAAGTAATCGACTGAAACTGTCAACTAAATCTGTTTTTGTTTGTTTGTTTGTTTGTTTTTGTCCATGTAACCCGCTCAGGCACTGTGCCTGACCTTTTTTGGTGGGTGGATGTAGGTCTAGGTTCTATGAGGAGAGTCATAGCCTAATGAAGTAGTCAACAGTTATTTATATTTAAACCTCCCTCCAATAATGAACACCAACACTGATTTAGATTTTTATATAGTTCTCATTTACAATGTTACAATGTTACAATGTCATTTAGCAGACGCTTTTCTCCAAAGCAGAGACTGGACCCTGATAAACCCAGAGACTGGACCCTGATAAACCCAGAGACTGGACCCTGATAAACCCAGAGAATGGTTACAATAATCTATAATTATTTGTTATTTTTCCGTTATTATATATTATAATCTATTATTATATATTTTTTTTTCTGTCTTACTTTTGTTTTTTTTTTTTGACCTTTTTTGTTTTTTTTTTTCATAATTTTTTTGTAATCGACTGAAACTGTCAACTAAATCTGTTTTTGTTTGTTTGTTTGTTTGTTTTTGTCCATGTAACTTCACAGGCACTATTTACCTGACCAAGTGCTGGATCATTCCCAAAGAGTTCTATGAGGAGAGTCATAGCCTAATGAAGTAGTCAACAGTTATTTATATTTAAACCTCCCTCCAATAATGAACACCAACACTGATTGAGATTATTATATGAGACAATGACTACAATGGGACACAGTGGAGAATAGTCTGGCTGAGACTGACTCTACTACTGGGACAGCAGTGGAGAATAGTCTGGCTGAGACTGACTCTACTACTGGGACAGCAGTGGAGAATAGTCTGGCTGAGACTGACTCTACTACTGGGACAGCAGTGGAGAATAGTCTGGCTGAGACTCAATCTACTACTGGGGCAGCAGTGGAGAATAGTCTGGCTGAGACTGACTCTACTACTGGGACAGCAGTGGAGAATAGTCTGGCTGAGACTGACTCTACTACTGGGACAGCAGTGGAGAATAGTCTGGCTGAGACTGACTCTACTACTGGGACAGCAGTGGAGAATAGTCTGGCTGAGACTGACTCTACTACTGGGACAGCAGTGGAGAATAGTCTGGCTGAGACTGACTCTACTACTGGGACAACAGTGGAGAATAGTCTGGCTGAGACTCAATCTACTACTGGGGACAACAGTAGAGAATTGCCTAGCTAAGTGCAAAGTGTTCTCTGAAGAGCTGGGTCTTTAGCCTTCTCTTGAAAGTAGACAGGGAGTCTGTAGATCGAATGTAGTTGGGTAATTCATTCCACCATTTAGGGACAACAGAGGAGAAGAGTCGAGCTAGTGACTTAGGAGCATGATGTGCTGGAAGTACCAGGCGCCTTTCGCTGGCTGAGCGTAGTGGGCGAGAAGGGGTGTAGACCTGGATGAGGGACTCCAGGTAAACAGGAGCAGTTTTAGTTACTGCTTTGTAAGCAATGATTAGAGTTTTGAATTTAATGCGAGCTGCAACTGGAAGCCAGTGTAGAGAGATTAAAAGAGGCGTGACATGAGCTCTCTTGGGTTGGGTGAAGACCAGACGCTGCTGCGTTCTGGATCAACTGCAGAGGTATAACTGTGCATGCAGGTAGGCCTGCCAGTAATGAGTTACAGTAGTCAATACGTGATATTATAAGAGCCTGTACCAGGAGTTGTGTAGCATGCTCTGTCAAGTAGGGTCTGATCCTCTTGATGTTGTAGAGGGTGAAACGGCAGGACCGAGCAATCGAGGCCACATGGAGCTTGAAGGTTAGCTGGTCATCAATCATGACACCCAGATTCCGGGCTGACTTAGTGGGCAAGAGATTATTTGATCCAAGCTGGATACTGATCTGCGGTTCCATAGTGGGACTGGCTGGGATGATAATGAGCTCCGTTTTGGGCAGGTTGAGCTGAAGGTGACGTTCCTCATCCATTTAGAAATATCAGCAAGGCAGGATGAGATCCGAGCTGAGACAGTTGTGTCATCTGGTGGAAAGGACAGGAATAGCTGTGTGTCGTCTGCATAGCAGTGATAAGAAAAGCCATGGGAGCGGATGATTGCACCAAGTGAGGTGGTGTATATTGAGAAAAGTAGGGGACCAAGCACAGACCCTTGAGGCACCCCTGTTGATAAGCCATGCAGTTTAGACACTCCTCC